>NW_025533938.1:30000-45000 GCF_020615455.1 Coregonus clupeaformis | reverse complement strand
TAACCCCTAACCCTAACCCTAACCCTAACCCTAACCCTAACCCTCTATCAACAGACAGCCTCTGACTGACATGCACTTTAGTCTGGTAGCAAGATGAACTTCAAGACCTTAACCCTAACCCTAACCCTAACCCCTAACCCTAACCCTAACCCTCTATCAACAGACAGCCTCTGACTGACATGCACTTTAGTCAGGTAGCAAGATGAACTTCAAGACCTTAACCCTAACCCTAACCCTAACCCTACTTTTGCAAACTAAACACCATCTTGACATGGATGAAGTCTGAACACTAATATGAAGTTAACTGTAGCTGGCTTCAGACCTTTAGGAGGATTCTGTAGTTGGCTTCAGACCTTTAGGAGGATTCTGTAGTTGGCTTCAGACCTTTAGGAGGATTCTGTAGTTGGCTTCAGACCTTTAGGAGGATTCTGTAGTTGGCTTCAGACCTTTAGGAGGATTCTGTAGTTGGCTTCAGACCTTTAGGAGGATTCTGTAGTTGGCTTCAGACCTTTAGGAGGATTCTGTAGTTGGCTTCAGACCTTTAGGAGGATTCTGTAGCTGGCTTCAGACCTTTAGGAGGATTATGTAGTTGGCTTCAGACCTTTAGGAGGGTTCTGTAGCTGGCTTCATTATCTCCAGCACCATACCAGTGTCTACATATGTGAAAACAGCATGTTTCTATTGTCTGTGGTTAAACATATAAGAAGAAAGGTCCTACAAATTCCTTCTCTGCGACATCACAGTGTAAGGTTAAAAGTAAAAAACTGTGATTTTCAAAATCTGCAACGAGTTTCTAGCCAGAGGGAGGGTATTTTCTTGTTCCCCATGTCACCCTCGAATCTCAGTGTTTAAAAATCTGTTTAACATTTTCTTTCTACAAAACCTTTAGGAGGGTTCTGTATCTGGCTTCATTATCTCCAGCACCATACTGTTTTCACCTATATACACACTGGTGTTGTGCTGGAGATAATACAAATTAGGTTGAAATGTGGTCGAATTGCCCTTTAAGGATGATTCTGTAGCTGGCTTCAGACCTTTAGGAGGATTCTGTAGTTGGCTTTAGACCTTTAGGAGGATTCTGTAGTTGGCTTCAGACCTTTAGGAGGATTCTGTAGTTGGCTTTAGACCTTTAGGAGGATTCTGTAGTTGGCTTTAGACCTTTAGGAGGATTCTGTAGTTGGCTTCAGACCTTTAGGAGGGTTCTGTAGCTGGCTTCAGACCATTAATAGCTTGCTGTAGTTGGCTTTAGACCTTTAGGAGGGAATCTCTAGTTGGCTTCAGACCTTTAGGAGGATTCTGTAGTTGGCTTCAGACCTTTAGGAGGATTCTGTAGTTGGCTTCAGACCTTTAGGAGGATTCTGTAGCTGGCTTTAGACCTTTAGGAGGATTCTGTAGTTGGCTTCAGACCTTTAGGAGGGTTCTGTAGCTGGCTTCAGACCATTAATAGCTTGCTGTAGTTGGCTTTAGACCTTTAGGAGGAATCTCTAGTTGGCTTCAGACCTTTAGGAGGATTCTGTAGTTGGCTTCAGACCTTTAGGAGGATTCTGTAGTTGGCTTCAGACCTTTAGGAGGATTCTGTAGTTGGCTTTAGACCTTTAGGAGGATTCTGTAGTTGGCTTCAGACCTTTAGGAGGATTCTGTAGTTGGCTTCAGACCTTTAGGGAGGATTCTGTAGCTGGCTTCAGACCTTTAGGAGGATTCTGTAGCTGGCTTTAGACCTTTAGGAGGATTCTGTAGTTGGCTTCAGACCTTTAGGAGGGTTCTGTAGCTGGCTTCAGACCATTAATAGCTTGCTGTAGTTGGCTTTAGACCTTTAGGAGGAATCTCTAGTTGGCTTCAGACCTTTAGGAGGATTCTGTAGTTGGCTTCAGACCTTTAGGAGGATTCTGTAGTTGGCTTCAGACCTTTAGGAGGATTCTGTAGTTGGCTTCAGACCTTTAGGAGGAGTCTGTAGTTGGCTTCAGACCTTTAGGAGGATTCTGTAGTTGGCTTCAGACCTTTAGGAGGATTCTGTAGCTGGCTTCAGACCATTAATAGCTTGCTGTAGTTGGCTTTAGACCTTTAGGAGGATTCTGTAGCTGGCTTCAGACCTTTAGGAGGAGTCTGTAGTTGGCTTTAGACCTTTAGGAGGATTCTGTAGTTGGCTTTAGACCTTTAGGATGATTCTGTAGTTGGCTTCAGACCTTTAGGAGGATTCTGTAGCTGGCTTCAGACCTTTAGGAGGATTCTGTAGTTGGCTTCAGACCTTTAGGAGGAGTCTCTAGTTGGCTTGGTGAAATACCCTTCAGGTAAATATTTTTGCTTGTAGACAACAGCAGGGTCCTATGACCCAACCCTGAGGAACACCTACTGATACTTCATATAATTAATGCATCCACATAGATAGGATTGGTTTGCTCCTAGCAGAACTCTGTGCTTGCATTCTCCCTAAAGACCTTAAAAAAACAAGAAAATAGCGGTAATATTACAGTTGTTTTTCTGCCCTACTTGAGACACCATAGCAACAACAGAGCCAGTAACACTTCCTCAAAATAAGTCAGA
Organism: Coregonus clupeaformis; assembly: GCF_020615455.1. NCBI lineage: Eukaryota > Metazoa > Chordata > Actinopteri > Salmoniformes > Salmonidae > Coregonus > Coregonus clupeaformis. Next base: position 42,459 of record NW_025533938.1, on the reverse strand, counting down.
ATTAATCTAAGATGAATCAATACATCTGGAATTAATTTTGATGTTATTGCAGAGGAGTTCTTAGTCGGGCAATTTTCCATCTAGCTAAGACGTTTGGTGCACTACTTCTCAAGGTAAATAATGTGGAACTGGAGAAAATAACACATGTATGCATGTGTGTGTAGCCCCCAGGTGTCCAATAGGGTTAGGGTTAGTAAATGTATGTTGTGTGTGCAGCCCCCCAGGTGTCCAATAGGGTTAGGGTTAATAAATGTATGTTGTGTGTGCAGTTCCCAGGTGTCCAATAGGAATGCATTACAGTGAGTGTTCCAGATCTTGCTCAACCACCTGTCAGAGTCTCAACATTCAGGAGGTCTGTAAAGAGGAATGTGTGGACGGCTGCAGCTGCCCCGGTATGTACAGCACCCAAACAGTACGAAATGTGTGTGTTAACTCTCTCTAACTCTGTGTGTCAGTGGGTAAGGTGTTAACTCTCTCTGTGTGTCAGTGGGTAAGGTGTTAACACTCTCTCTCTGTGTGTCAGTGGATAAGGTGTTAACACTCTCTCTCTGTGTGTGTCAGTGGGTAAGGTGTTAACTCTCTCTCTTTGTCAGTGTGTAAGGTGTGAATTATCTCTCTCTGTCTCTCTCTGTGTGTCAGTGGCTAAGGTGTTGATTCTCTCACTCTCTGTTTCAGTGGGTAAGGTGCTGGATGGTGGTCTCTGTGTGGAGGTGTCTCACTGTTCCTGTGTTCACATGGGTCAACACTTCCCTCCTGGCTCCAGCATCTCACAAGACTGCAACACCTGGTACACACACAGACAAAGATGTGATGCTATCTGAGTAGGACAATGGGGTCTTCCTCTAAGTGATGCTATCTGAGTAGGACAATGGGGTCTTCCTCTAAGTAATGCTATCTGAGTAGGACAATGGGGTCTTCCTCTAAGTAATGCTATCTGAGTAGGACAATGGGGTCTTCCTCTAAGTAATGCTATCTGAGTAGGACAATGGGGTCTTCCTCTAAGTAATGCTATCTGAGTAGGACAATGGGGTCTTCCTCTAAGTAATGCTATCTGAGTAGGACAATGGGGTCTTCCTCTAAGTAATGCTATCTGAGTAGGACAATGGGGTCTTCCTCTAAGTAATGCTATCTGAGTAGGACAATGGGGTCTTCCTCTAAGTGATGCTATCTGAGTAGGACAATGGGGTCTTCCTCTAAGTGATGGGATTGTTAATGCTGTTTCTCTCCTCTCTTCTGTCTCCAGCATCTGTCGACATGGCTCCTGGGAGTGTACCAACCAAGGCTGTCCTGGTGAGACACAGACACACATACACTCCCTCACCCACAGACACACCCTCACCCACAGACACTCCCTCACCCACAAACACACCCTCACCCACAGACACTCCCTCACCCACAGACACTCCCTCACCCACAAACACTCCCTCACCCACAGACACTCCCTCACCCACATACACTCCCTCACCCACAAACACACCCTCACCCACAGACACTCCCTCACCCACAGACACTCCCTCACCCACAGACACTCCCTCACCCACAAACACACCCTCACCCACAGACATTTCCCTCACCCACAGACACTCCCTCACCCACAAACACACCCTCACCCACAAACACACCCTCACCCACAGACACTCCCTCACCCACAGACATTCCTTCACCCACAAACACACCCTCACCCACAGACATTCCCTCACCCACAGACACTCCCTCACCCACAAACACACCCTCACCCACAAACACACCCTCACCCACAGACATTCCCTCACCCACAGACATTCCCTCACCCACAAACACACCCTCACCCACAGACATTCCCTCACCCACAAACACACCCTCACCCACAGACACTCCCTCAGTGCTGTGTTGTGTGTCCCTTTGCAGGGGAGTGCTTAGTGACGGGCCAGTCTCACTTCAAGACGTTTGACAACAAGTTCTTTACCTTCTCTGGCCACTGTCAGTACCTGCTGGCTAGAGACTGCACTGCCAACCACTTCTCTGTCATCATAGAAACTGTTCAGGTAACTAACTTCCATCCCATATAAAAGTCCTGCCTACTTCCTGGTGCAAGTCACTGACTGTTTTTGAAGTTTATATAATCAAATTCATAAAAATGGGGTCGTTTAAAATATATGTAAAATTATATTCGTATTTGTGCATGAATTTACTTCTACCGGAAGCCTTTAATGAGGGTTTTTTGATTGCGGGTTTCTTTTCGAATCGAAACGGCATTGCGTAAAGTTACATTAATCCACAAATACAAATATAATTTTACATACAGAACCAGTCAAATGTTTGGACACACCTACTCATTCAAGGGTTTTTCTTTATTTTTACTATTTTCTACATTGTAGAATAATAGTGAAGATATCAAAACTATGAAATAACACATATGGAATCATGTAGTAACCAAAAAAGTGTTAAACAAATAGCCACCCTTTGCCTTGGTGACAGCTTTGCACACTCTTGGCATTCTCTCAACCAGCTTCATGAGGAATGCTTTTCCAACAGTCTTTAAGGAGTTCCCACATATGCTTGTTGGCTGCTTTTCTTTCACTCTGCCGTCCGACTCATCCCAAACCGTCTCAATTGGGTTGAGGTCGGGGATTGTGGAGGCCAGGTCATCTGATGCAGCACTCCATCACTCTCCTTCTTGGTCAAATAGCCCTTACACAGCCTGGAGGTGTGTTGGGTCATTGTCCTGTTGAAAAACAAATGATAGTCCCACTAAGCCCAAACCAGATGGGATGGCGTATCGCTGCAGAATCCTGTGGTAGCCATGTTGCTTAAGTGTGCCTTGAATTCTAAATAAAAAATAATATGCCATTTAGCAGACGCTTTTATCCAAAGCAACTTACAGTCATGCGTGCATAAATGTTTGTTTATGGGTGGTCCCGGGGATCGAACCCACTACCTTGGCGTTACAAGCACCGTGCTCTAGCAGCTGAGCTACAGACCGTGTCACCAGCAAAGCACCCCCACACCATAACACCTCTTCCTCCATGCTTTACGATGGGAACTACACATGCGGAGATCATCTGTTCACCCACACCACGTCTCACAAAGACACAGTGGTTGCAACAAAAATCTCAAATTTGGAGTCCAGACCAAAGGAGAAATGTCCACCGGTCTAATGTCCATTGCTTGTGTTAATTGGCCCAATCAAGTCTCTTCTTCTTATTGGTGTCCTTTAGTAGTGGTTTATTTGCAGCAATTCATGAAGGCCTGATTCACAGTCCCCTCTGAACAGTTGATGTTGAGATGTGTCTGTTACTTGAACTCTGTGAAGCATTTATTTGGGATGCAGTTTCTGAGGCTGGTAACTCTAACGAACTTATCCTCAGCAGCAGAGGTAACTCTGGGTCTTCCATTCCTGTGGCGGTCCTCATGAGAGCCATAGTGCTTGATGGTTGTTGCGACTGCACTTGAAGAATCTTTCAAAGTTCTTGAAATGTTCCATATTTACTGACCTTCATGCTTATTTGAGCTGTTCTTGCCACAATATGGACTTGGTATTTTACCAAATAGGGCTATCTTCTGTATACCTCCCTACCTTGTCACAACACAACTGATTGGCTCAAACGCATTAAGATGAAAATAAATTCCACAAATTAACTTTTAAGAAGGCACACCTGTTCATTGAAATGCATTCCAGGTGACTACATCATGAAGCTGGTTGAGAGAATGCCAAGTGTGTGCAAAGATGTCATCAAGGGTGCCTATTTAAAAAAATTCAATATATAAAATATACTTTGGTTACTACATGATTCCATATGTCTTATTTCATAGTTTTGATGTCTTCACTATTATTCTAGAATGTACAGTGGGGAAAAAAAGTATTTAGTCAGCCACCAATTGTGCAAGTTCTCCCACTTCTAGGGAGTTTTTCCTAGCCACCGTGCTTCTACACCTGCATTACTAGCTGTTTGGGGTTTTAGGCTGGGTTTCTGTACAGCACTTCGAGATATTAGCTGATGTAAGAAGGGCTATATAAAATAAAATTGATTGATTGACTTAAAAAGATGAGAGAGGCCTGTAATTTTCATCATAGGTACACGTCAACTATGACAGACAAAATGAGAAAAAAATATCCAGAAAATCACATTGTAGGATTTTTAATGAATTTATTTGCAAATTATGGTGGAAAATAAGTATTTGGTCACCTACAAACAAGCAAGATTTCTGGCTCTCACAGACCTGTAACTTCTTCTTTAAGAGGCTCCTTTGTCCTCCACTCGTTACCTGTATTAATGGCACCTGTTTGAACTTGTTATCAGTATAAAAGACACCTGTCCACAACCTCAAACAGTCACACTCCAAGCTCCACTATGGCCAAGACCAAAGAGCTGTCAAAGGACACCAGAAACAAAATTGTAGACCTGCACCAGGCTGGGAAGACTGAATCTGCAATAGGTAAGCAGCTTGGTTTGAAGAAATCAACTGTGGGAGCAATTATTAGGAAATGGAAGACATACAAGACCACTGATAATCTCCCTCCATCTGGGGCTCCACGCAAGATCTCACCCCGTGGGGTCAAAATGATCACAAGAACGGTGAGCAAAAATCCCAGAACTACACGGGGGGACCTAGTGAATGACCTGCAGAGAGCTGGGACCAAAGTAACAAAGCCTACCATCAGTAACACACTACGCCGCCAGGGACTCAAATCCTGCAGTTCCAGATGTGTCCCCCTGCTTAAGCCAGTACATGTCCAGGCCCGTCTGAAGTTTGCTAGAGTGCATTTGGATGATCCAGAAGAGGATTGGGAGAATGTCAAATGGTCAGATGAAACCAAAATAGAACTTTTTGGTAAAAACTCAACTCGTCGTGTTTGGAGGACAAAGAATGCTGAGTTGCATCCAAAGAACACCATATCTACTGTGAAGCATGGGGGGTGGAAACATCATGCTTTGGGGCTGTTTTTCTGCAAAGGGACCAGGACGACTGATCCGTGTAAAGGAAAGAATGAATGGGGCCATGTATCGTGAGATTTTGAGTGAAAACCTTCTTCCATCAGCAAGGGCATTGAAGATGAAACGTGGCTGGGTCTTTCAGCATGACAATGATCCCAAACACACCGCCCGGGCAACGAAGGAGTGGCTTCGTAAGAATCATTTCAAGGTCCTGGAGTGGCCTAGCCAGTCTCCAGATCTCAACCCCATAGAAAATCTTTGGAGGGAGTTGAAAGTCTGTGTTGCCCAGCGACAGCCCCAAAACATCACTGCTCAAGAGGAGATCTGCATGGAGGAATGGGCCAAAATACCAGCAACAGTGTGTGAAAACCTTGTGAAGACTTACAGAAAACGTTTGACCTGTGTCATTGCCAACAAAGGGTATATAACAAAGTATTGAGAAACTTTTGTTATTGACCAAATACTTATTTTCCACCATAATTTGCAAATAAATTCATTAAAAATCCTACAATGTGATTTTCTGGATTTTTTTATTTATTTTGTCTGTCATAGTTGACGTGTACCTATGATGGAAGTTACAGGCCTCTCTCATCTTTTTAAGTGGGAGAACTTGCACAATTGGTGGCTGACTAAATACTTTTTTTTCACCACTGTAAAAAATAGTAAAAATAAAGAAAAACCCTTGAATGAGTAGGTATGTCCAAACTTTTGACTGGTAGTGTACATTTTAAATGACCCCATTTTAATGATTTATTCTCCATTATATAGCAACAATGTCCTCCATCATGGATCTTAGTCTCTATTATAACTCAACTATATCCTCCACTATGGATCATATTCTCTATTATAACTCAGATGTGTCCTCCATTATGGATTTTATTCTCTATTAAAACTCAACTATGTATTCCATTGTGGATATTTTCTCTATTATAACTAAACTTAGTCCTGAATGATGAATCTTATTCTCTATTATAAATCAAATATGTCCTCCATTATGGACATTATTCTCTATTATAACTCATCTATGTAATCCGTTATTGATTATATTATCTTTTTAACTCAACTATTTCCTCCATTATGGATTATTTTCTCTATTATAACTCAACTTTGTCCTCCGTCACGGATCTAATTATTTATTCTAACTCAACTATTTCCTCCATTATGGATTATTTTCTCTATTATAACTCAACTTTGTCCTCCGTCACGGATCTAATTATTTATTCTAACTCAACTATTTCCTCCATTATGGATTATTTTCTCTATTATAGCTCAACTATGTCCTCCATTATGGATCTTATTCTCTATTATAACTCAACTATGTCCTCCATTATGGATCTTATTCTCTATTATAATTAAACTATGTCCTCCATTATGGATCTTATTCTCTATTATAACTCAACTATGTCCTCCATTGTTAATCTTATTCGCTACAATAACCCAACTATGTCCTCCATTATGGATCTACTGCCTTATTCTCTATTATAACTCATCTATGTCCTCCGTTATGGATCTTATTCTCTATTTTAACTAAAATGTATCCTCCATTGTTGATTATATTCTCTATTATAACTCAACTATGTCCTCCATGATGGATCTTATTCTCTATTATAACTCAACTATGTCCTCCATTATGGATCTTATTATCTTTTGTAACTCAACTATTTCCTCCATTATGGATTATTTTCTCTATTATAATTCAACTATTTCCTCCATTATGGATCTTATTCTCTATTATAACTCAACTTTGTCCTCCATTATGGATCTTATTCTCTATTTTACTCAGCTGTGTCCTCCATTATGGTTCATTTTGTATCATTCCGTCATTGTGCGTCTGTGTGTTTCAGTGTGTCTCTGTCCTCCATTTCTTCTCCATGTGTTTTAGTGTGCTGTATTATTCTTTGTCCTCCATTTAGCTTTGTGTGTTTCAGTGTGTCTCTGTCCTCCATTGTGGCTCTGTGTGTTTCAATGTGCTGTACAGTACAGTTCTCTGTCCTCCATTGTGGCTCTCTTTGTTTCAGTGTGCTGTATTACTCTGTCCACCATAGTGGCTCTGTGTATTTCCGTGTGTCCCAGTCCTCCACTGTGTTTCAGAGTGTTTTGTCCTCCATTTTGGCTCTGTGTGTTTCAGTGTGCAGATGAGCAGGATGCGGTCTGCACGCGGTCAGTAACTCTCAGTCTGCCACCACTGGAGGGGATGACAGTGAAGCTGAAGCATGGAGGAGTGGTCTCTGTCAACAACATGGACATACAGACACCTCTCAACCATGGTACACACACACACACACACACACACACACACACACACACACACACACACACACACACACACACACACACACACACACACACACACACACACACAATGTGTATCAGTTTAGTTCAGTGTGTCTCCTCTCTCTCCCTGTAGTTTAGTTCAGTGTGTCTCCTCTCTCTCCCCTGTAGTTTAGTTCAGTGTGTCTCCTCTCTCTCCCTGTAGTTTAGTTCAGTGTGTCCCCTCTCTCTCCCTGTAGTTTAGTTCAGTGTGTCTCCTCTCTCTCCCTGTAGTTTAGTTCAGTGTGTCTCCTCTCTCTCCCTGTAGTTTAGTTCAGTGTGTCTCCTCTCTCTCTCCTGTAGTTTAGTTCAGTGTGTCTCCTCTCTCTCCCTGTAGTTTAGTTCAGTGTGTCCCCTCTCTCTCCCTGTAGTTTAGTTCAGTGTGTATCTCTCCCTGTAGTTTAGTTCAGTGTGTCTCCTCTCTCTCCCTGTAGTTTAGTTCAGTGTGTCTCCTCTCTCTCCCTGTAGTTTAGTTCAGTGTGTCTCCTCTCTCTCCCTGTAGTTTAGTTCAGTGTGTATCTCTCCCTGTAGTGCGTTTCGCGGAGGAGGCGTGTGGGATGATAATGTCAGAGGTGTTTGTAGCGTGTCACTTCCTGGTGAATCCCCTCCCCTTCCTGCGGTTCTGTCGTTACGACGTGTGCGCGTGTTCTGATGGGGAGGAATGTAGGGTTAGGGTTCAGGCTCAAGTTTTCAGTTTTTTTGTCTTATTTCTTGTTAGTTTCACATTCAAAAATATTTTGCATCAGCAAAGTGGTAGGCATGTTGTGTAAATCAAATAATACAAACCCCCCAAAAATCCATTTTAATTCCAGGTTGTAAGGCAACAAAATACGAAAAATGCCAAGGGTGTGAAATACTTTGGCAAGCCACTGTATCAGGGGCCTCATTTATCAATATTGGGTAGAAACTATTGTAAAATACTACTTACCAACGGGATATAGAATGTTCTTACGCTTAGAACAAGTGTGATTTATCAAACAATCCTAGGAGTGTCAAACACACACCGGTAGGAGATAACCGCTGATAAATACTGATCCTTCTCAGCCTCAGTGACCTTGGCTATTTGCTTATCGAAACAACCCTAATTAACCATATGGTCAAAATCATCCCTTGAAAGCCATTGGCCAAGCCATTATACAACACCGTACCATGAAATAGCCTGCAACGGCGCAACAAAAAACGTTATATTTTTAAAGTAGGTCCTCATAAAGGTCCCATGCGATTGGTTTAGGGAAACTATATCTGATGAGCCAATCTGTACTTTCTGCAAAAAAGTCCCACCTGTCTCTAAAACGCACTATCTGCAAAATGCAGCATGTGCCAAATCTTCCAAAAGAGTGTCACGGTTTCGGCCGAGGCTGCCTCTCTCCCTTGTTCGGGCAGGTTTCGGCGTTCGTCGTCTCCGGAATTCTAGCTGCCACCGTTGTATGTTCCATGTTTCCTGTTTGATTAGTTTTGTCTGTTAGCCACACCTGTCTTGTGTTATGTCTCATTAAGCACCCTATTTAGTTTCCTTGTTGTTAGTGGAGTGTTGTGTGTAATTGTTTCGTGTCAGGTGTTTGTGCGTTACCCGTGTTTAGGTACGCCAGTTACGATATAGCTTCCTCCTCGGTTGAGGAGAGTTTTTGCGCCCTGTGTTTGTGCGCTCGTGTTTGACGCCTGTGTGCGTCTGTTTGGCCTCTGGCCGTTTTGTATTATTTTTGCACTCGCTAGTAAAGTCTTGTTGGACTGTACATCTGCTTCTGCGCCTGATTCCACACCACACCATTTCTAACACCGTGACAGAATTACACACCCGACATGGAATCAGCAGGAGCCGAAGCAGCCCGACGAGACTGGAGGTCCAGGTTCGGGAACAACAGGACCAGATACAGCAGATGGGGACCGCCCTGCAGGAGGTGATCACCACGCTCCGAGGCTGGGGAGCGCCTCCACCACCTCCCTCCCTGCCTGCACCATCGGCCAGTCCGCCCATTCCAGCGCCGGCACCGGAACCCCCGAGGAATCCGACTCTCTCCCGAGGGCCTACGACGGAACCGCGGCTGGGTGTCAGGGATTCCTCCTCCAGGTGGAGCTGTACCTGGCCACCGTACACCCGGCACCCTCGGGCATGAGAGCGTGTCCGCCCTGATCTCCCCTGCCTGTCCGGGAAGGCGTTGGAATGGGCCAACGCGGAGTGGAGGAAGATCGACGCCGAGACTATCACCTACAACGAGTTCTCCCGCCGCTTCAGGGCGGTGTTTGACCATCCCCCGGAGGGAAAGCGGCGGGGAGCGTCTGGTCTTCCCTCCGGCAGGGGAGGAGGAGTGCCCAAGAATTCGCTCTCGAATTCCGTACTCTAGCGGCAGATGCAGGGTGGAATGAGCGGGCCCTCGTCGATCTATACAGATGTAGCCTACGAGAGGCGTCCGTCGGGAGCTGGCCTGTAGGGACACCAGTCTCTCTTTCGACCAGCTGGTCGACATGTCCATCAGGCTGGATAACCTATTGGCCACCCGCGGGACGTCCTGAGGGGGGTCCGTCCATTTTCACCCTCCAGCGCCTCCGAGCCGTGTCCTATGGAGCTCGGGGGCGCTGGCGCTAGAGAGAGGAGGAGTCGGTTGGTTAGGGGGGTCCATCCACTGCACCAACTGTGGTCGGGGAGGACACACCGCGGCTAGGGTGCTGGGGATGGCCTCCTAGGGAGGATAACGACAGGTCCCGCACTGGGGATTCCCTCCAGGTGAGTAGGCGCCCCACTCACCCAGAGCTCACTGTTGCCCATTTTTGGATGCCTGTGCGTTTTCCACAGGTAGCACCTCATTCCCAGCATAAGGCGCTGGTAGATTCAGGCGCGGCTGGGAATTTTATTGATAAAAAGTTTTGTTTAGCGTTAGGGATTCCCCTTATTCCTGTTGATGTTCCTTTCCCCGTTCATGCCCTAGATAGTCGTCCGTTGGGTACGGGCTTAATCAGGAGGTCACGGCGCCACTTAGGATGTGTGCGCAGGGGGGATCATCAGGAGATGATTCAGCTGTTCCTGATTGACTCTCCTGCGTATCCGGTGGTGCTGGGCATGCCCTGGTTGAGTACCCATAACCCAGCTATTTCGTGGCAGGAGAGGGCTCTGATGGAGTGGTCTGCTCAGTGTGTGGGTAGATGTTTGGGCGTTTCCGTAGGGGCTACCTCGGTGGAGAGTCCAAACCAGGTGCCCGCATTGCACGTTCCCCCTGAGTATGGGGATTTGGCTATTGCGTTTAGTAAGGCGAGGGCGACGCGGTTGCCACCCCATAGGCAGGGAGATTGTGCGATAGACCTTCAGGCAGGAGCTGCGCTCCCACGGAGCCATGTGTATCCTCTGTCTCAGGAGGAGAAGAAAGCTATGGAGATTTACATAGACGAATCTCTGAGACAAGGATATATACGGCCTTCCACTTCCCCTGCGTCCTCGAGTTTCTTTTTTGTGAAGAAAAAGGATGGTGGTTTGCGCCCGTGCATCGATTACCGTGGTCTCAATCAGATTACGGTGAAGTACAGTTATCCACTCCCGCTGATTGCGACCATGACTGAGTCGTTGCATGGGGCGCGTTTCTTCACTAAATTAGATCTCAGGAGCGCGTACAACTTGGTGCGCATCAGGGAGGGTGATGAATGGAAGACAGCCTTTAGTACCACCTCGGGCCATTACGAGTATCTGGTCATGCCATACGGGTTGATGAACGCTCCGTCAGTTTTCCAATCATTCGTGGATGAGATCTTCAGGGACATGCAGGGGCAGGGGTGGTTGTGTACATTGATGACATTCTCGTGTACTCGCCTACCCGTGTCGAGCATGTGGCCCTGGTGCGTAGAGTGTTGCGGAGGCTGGTGGAGCACGACCTGTATGTGAAGGCAGAGAAGTGTCTGTTTTTCCAGGAGTCGGTCTCCTTTTTGGGTTATCAGTTGTCTGCGTCAGGGGTGAAGATGGAGGTAGACCGGGTGTCGGCCGTGCGTAATTGGCAAACACCAACCACTGTGAAGGAGGTGCAGCAGTTTTTGGGGTTTGCAAATTACTACCGGAGGTTTATCCGGGGTTTTGGACAGGTGGCAGCTCCCATCACGTCTCTTTTGAAGGGGGGTCCGGTGCGTCTGCAGTGGTCGGCCGAGGCGGACCGGGCGTTTGGGAGGCTGAAGGACCTGTTTACCTCGGCCCCGGTGCTGGCGCATCCGGATCCCTCTTTGCCGTTCCAGGTAGAGGTGGACGCGTCAGAGGCCGGTTTAGGAGCCGTGCTTTCACAACGGTCTGGCGCGCCACCTAAACTCCGCCCCTGTGCCTTTTATTCTAAGAAGCTCAGTTCGGCGGAGCGGAACTATGACGTAGGGGACAGGGAGCTGTTAGCCGTGGTACAGGCTCTAAAGGTGTGGAGGCACTGGCTTGAGGGGGCTCAACTCCCCTTTCCTCATTTTGACGGACCACCGTAACCTGGAGTACATCCGGGCGGCGAGGAGGCTGAACCCTCGCCAGGCAAGATGGAGTATGTTCTTGACCAGGTTTACTTTTTAAGATCACGTACATCCCTGGGTCACAAAATGGTAAGGCAGATGCGCTGTCTCGGCGGTATGACACGGAGGAGAGGTCCGTGGAGCCCACTCCCCATACTGCCTGAGTCGTGTCTGGTGGCACCGGTAGTGTGGGAGGTCGATGCTGAACTCGAGCGGGCGTTACGCACCGACCCTAGTCCACCACAGTGCCCGGAGGGTCGGAAGTACGTTCCGCTCGAGGTTCGGGATCGATTGATCTATTGGGCTCACACGTCACCCTCCTCTGGACATCCGGGTATCGGCCGGACAGTGCACTGTCTTAGTGCCAAGTACTGGTGGCCCACGTTGGCAAGGGATGTGAGGGTTTATGTTTCCTCCTGCTCGGTGTGCGCCCAGTGTAAGGCGCCTAGACATCTGCCTAGGGGTAAGTTGCTACCCTGCCCGTTCCACAACGACCATGGTCCCACCTCTCTGTGGACTTTATAACAGACCTTCCCCTCTCCCAAGGGAATACTACCATCCTGGTCGTTGTGGACCGGTTCTCTAAGGCCTGTCGTTTGCTCCCCCATGCCGGGTCTTCCTACTGCCCTACAAACTGCCGAGGCACTGTTCACCCATGTGTTCCGGCACTACGGGGTACCCGAGGACATTGTGGCTGATCGGGGTCCCCAATTCACCTCCAGAGTCTGGAGAGCGTTTATGGAGCGGTTGGGGGTCTCGGTGAGCCTCACCT
>NW_025533938.1:0-25000 GCF_020615455.1 Coregonus clupeaformis | reverse complement strand
TGAAACCCAACACTGTATAATGTATTGAAACCCAACACTGATAATGTATTGAAACCCAACACTGTATAATGTATTGAAACCCAACACTGTATAATGTATTGAAACCCAACACTGTATAATGTATTGAAACCCAACACTGTATAATGTATTGAAACCCAACACTGTATAATGTATTGAAACCCAACACTGTATAATGTATTGAAACCAAACACTGCATAATGTATTGAAACCCAACACTGATAATGTATCGAAACCCAACACTGTATAATGTATTGAAACCCAACACTGTATAATGTATTGAAACCCAACACTGTGTAATGTATTGAAACCTAACAATGTATAATGCATTGAAACCCAACACTGTATAATGTATTGAAACCCAACACTGATAATGTATTGAAACCCAACACTGTATAATGTATTGAAACCCAACACTGTATAATGTATTGAAACCCAACACTGTATAATGTATTGAAACCCAACACTGTATAATCTATTGAAACCCAACACTGTATAATGTATTGAAACCCAACACTGTATAATGTATTGAAACCCAACACTGATAATGTATTGAAACCCAACACTGTATAATATATTGAAACCCAACACTGATAATGTATTGAAACCCAACACTGTATAATATATTGAAACCCAACAGTGATAATGTATTGAAACCCAACACTGTATAATGTATTGACAACATACTGTATAATTGAAACACATGTATAATGTATTGAAACCCAACACTGTATAATGTATTGAAACCCAACACTGTATAATGTATTGAAACCCAACACTGTATAATGTATTGAAACCCAAACACTGTATAATGTTTTGAAACCCAACACTGTATAATGTATTGAAACCCAACACTGTATAATGTATTGAAACCCAACACTGTATAATGTATTGAAACCCAACACTGTATAATGTATTGAAACCCAACACTGTATAATGTATTGAAACCCAACACTGTATAATGTATTGAAACCTCAACACTGTATAATGTATTGAAACCCAACACTGTATAATGTATTGAAACCCAACACTGTATAATGTATTGAAACCCAACACTGTATAATGTATTGAAACCCAACACTGTATAATGTATTGAAACCCAACACTGTATAATGTATTGAAACCCAACACTGTATAATGTATTGAAACCCAACACTGTATAATGTATTGAAACCCAACACTGTATAATGTATTGAAACCCAACACTGTATAATGTATTGAAACCCAACACTGTATAATGTATTGAAACCCAACACTGTATAATGTATTGAAACCCAACACTGTATAATGTATTGAAACCCAACACTGTATAATGTATTGAAACCCAACACTGTATAATGTATTGAAACCCAACACTGTATAATGTCTATTGAAACCCAACACTGTATAATGTATTGAAACCCAACACTGTATAATGTATTGAAACCCAACACTGTATAATGTATTGAAAACCCAACACTGTATAATGTATTGAAACCCAACACTGTAATTGAAACCCAACACTGTATAATGTATTGAAACCCAACACTGTATAATGTATTGAAACCCAACACTGTATAATGTGTTGAAACCCAACACTGTATAATGTATTGAAACCCAACACTGTATAATGTATTGAAACCCAACACTGTATAATCTATTGAAACCCAACACTGTATAATGTATTGAAACCCAACACTGTATAATGTATTGAAACCCAACACTGTATAATGTATTGAAACCCAACACTGTATAATGTCTTGAAACCCAACACTGTATAATGTATTGAAACCCAACACTGTATAATGTATTGAAACCCAACACTGTATAATGTATTGAAACCCAACACTGTATAATGTATTGAAACCCAACACTGTATAATGTATTGAAACCCAACACTGTATAATGTATTGAAACCCAACACTGTATAATGTATTGAAACCCAACACTGTATAATGTATTGAAACCCAACACTGTATAATGTATTGAAACCCAACACTGTATAATGTATTGAAACCCAACACTGTATAATGTATTGAAACCCAACACTGTATAATGTATTGAAACCCAACACTGTATAATGTATTGAAACCCAACACTGTATAATGTATTGAAACCCAACACTGTATAATGTATTGAAACCCAACACTGTATAATGTATTGAAACCCAACACTGAATAATGTATTGAAACCCAACACTGAATAATGTATTGAAACCCAACACTGTATAATGTATTGAAACCCAACACTGTATAATGTATTGAAACCCAACACTGTATAATGTATTGAAACCCAACACTGTATAATGTATTGAAACCCAACACTGTATAATGAATTGAATGTCTACAATGTAGAAAATGGTATATTGGAGAAACCAGGAACTCCTTGGAAGCCAGACTCAAACAACACCTATATCATATAAGGAAAGAGTCTGGCACAACCACAACCACACTATACACACCCTAACCCTAACCCTAACCCTAACCCTAACCCTAACCCTAACCCTCTATCATATAAGGAAAGAGTCTGGCACAACCACACTATACACCCACTTTAGATCTCATCCAGTAGCTCAGCTAAGGATAGCAGGGCTGGAATCTAACCAAGGGTGGTCGTTAACACAGAGACACACTAAGGAGTACTATTGATCCCACAGGTCTGAATGACAAGTATTAGAGAAAGGCATGGCCACATAGGACGCTCTGTCTCCATCTGCTGGACAGTTTGGAAAAGACAGGTGGACTGCTAGTTTACATATGAGCCTCTGTCTCCATCTGCTGGACAGTTTGGAGAAGACAGGTGGACTGCTAGTTTGTTCTCTGTGACCTCAACACTCATGAAGATTGCATTTAGACAAAGGTTAATAGACCAGGTCTTGGCCCTGACCTTAACCCCCGGACCTGACCTTTGCACCAGCCGTTACCTTAACCTTAAACCTCAGCACCTAGAGGTTACTAAGCCTTTGATCCTTGTCCTAACCTTAACCCCACCCTTCACTGGGGCTCTAACCTTAACCTTCCTCTGGCAGGTTCTCACCTCTCATATAACAACTTTTTATACAGATGTATCCCTAGGAACAATACAATTAGAGAATATGTGCCTCTGCATTGCTTGTCCTCTTTGAGGTCAATTTTCCTCTAACCTAACCATGACCCTGAGCCCAACCCCAACCCTGACCCTGAACCTGACCCCAACCCTGACCCTGAACTTATCTCAGAAGCTGCTGTCCACTGGGTATTCGGGCTTGGGGGCCCCAAACAGGCATAAAGTCCAACTGGATAATGGAAATGTGGTTTATGCGATCAAGTGCCTTGTTTGTCATAAACTCTATATTGGAGGGACACAAATTGCACTAGAATGCAGACTTAGACAACATCTATACCACATTCAGGGTGATAGATCCAATGTGATATATGTCCACTTTAGGGCTCATAGAGTGGAGAACCTTAGCATTTTGGCTTGGAGACCAATATTGGGTGGTCAAAAACTCAATGACAGAGGGCTGAGTGACAATGGATTGGAACAGTAAAAACCATTGATCCTCTAGGACCAAACGAAAATCATAAGCCAGCCAGTAATTTGTCTCTAGGTCAGAGTTTCTCATACTTGGTCCTGCCCCCCCCGGGTGCAAGTATTGGTTTTTGCACTAGCACTACAAAGCTGATTCAAATAATCAAAACTTGATGATGAGTTGGTTATTTGAATCAGCACACATACCCAGACCCTGACGCTGGTCCCCAGAGTTTGGTCTGTACCCTGTCCCTGACCCTGGTCACCAGAGTTTGGTCTGTACCCTGTCCCTGGTCCCCAGAGTTTGGTCTGTATCCTGACCCTGGTCCCCAGAGTTTGGTCTGTACCCTGACCCTGGTCACCAGAGTTTGGTCTGTATCCTGACCCTGGTCCCCAGAGTTTGGTCTGTATCCTGACCCTGGTCCCCAGAGTTTGGTCTGTACCCTGACCCTGGTCCCCAGAGTTTGGTCTGTATCCTGACCCTGACCCTCACCCTGGTCCCCAGAGTTTGGTCTGTACCTGACCCTGGTCCCAGAGTTTGGTCTGTACCCTGACCCTGACCCTGGTCCCCAGAGTTTGGTCTGTACCCTGACCCTGGTCCCCAGAGTTTGGTCTGTACCCTGACCCTGGTCCCCAGAGTTTGGTCTGTATACTGACCCTGGTCCCCAGAGTTTGGTCTGTACCCTGACCCTGGTCCCCAGAGTTTGGTCTGTACCCTGACCCTGTTCCCCAGAGTTTTGTCTGTATCCTGACCTTGACCCAAAATACCGTTCTCTTTCTTCTCTGTCTTGTGATGTAAGTGTCGAGACGGTGCATTAAATCCCAGTCTAAGCTTTAGCGTTCTTATAGATGCAACGGAAAGAAAATGTATTCCATTGAGCCCATTTCAGCCATTACCGGGGTGTGTTTGACAGGTTATTACAGACATTTCCGCAGTCGTAATGTGAACGGAGAAAAATGACAGGCACAAGCAAGAGTATGAAATAGTTGCAAGAGTAAAATGAATGCAATCAATCCAGCGAGATTTAAGTAACAAATTGATTTTGCAACCATCAAACAGGAAATATATGGCTGAAAAAGACAGAACCTCAGGTGGGCGAGGCATGCACGTTGCTAGTATTATGCAATGTTTCATGTTTTGTGTGGACCACAGGAAGAGTAGCTGATGATTAGCAAAAGCTAATGTGGATAAAAAATATATACAAAATCAAATAAATACTGTTTCAGTCTGGCCTGTATCCCCGGCAGTCTCTGACCCAACTGCACGGTACGTACCCTGACCCTAAACCTAACCCTAACCCCAACCCCGACCCTGACACTGACCTTAACCGTGACCTTGACCCTAACCTACGTCCTAGTCAAGGTCTCTGTGCCTGCCTCTCTCTCTCTCTCTCTCTCTCTCTCTCTCTCTCTCTCTCTCTCTCTCTCTCTCTCTCTCTCTCTCTCTCTCTCTCTCTCTCTCTCTCTCTCTCTCTCTCTCTCTCTCTCTCTCTCTCTCTCTCTCTGTCTGTCTGTCTGTCTATCAGGGTGTGAACTAATTGATAGGTACATGTCACTGATTGGCCAGAGAGTCCAGCACCAGTCACCTGGTCTGAGTCCAGTCACCAGGTCAGTACCTGCTTAGAGGGAAATAATTAAAAACTTGATTGTTTGATTCAGGTTCGACATAGGAGAGAGAGTGTACGCGAGGTGTACGCGAGGTGTGGTTATTAATATATATATATATATATATATATATATATGCATCTTGTGAAGGTGGGGGTTATAATGCCTGTATATGAACACAACACATTAACCACATTAATTAGGATAAAGGTCAAAAGTCATTGACCTGTCAATTATTTAATATTAGGCTATTACATAAGCAAAATTGGGAATATATAGCAACATTCCATCAGATTTGAAACATGTTTGAATCTTTGTCATTCTACTACACACATTGGTCACTGTGATGATGATTCCTTTATGTGTAGAGAGAGACACACTATTGCCACATTGGTGCTAGTTACATTTTTACATTTTAGTCATTTAGTAGACCCTCTTATCCAGAGCAACTTGCAGTTAGTGAGTGCATACACTATTTTTTATATATTTTTCATACTGGCCCCCTGTGGGAATCGAACCCACAACCTTGGCGTTGCAAACGCCATGCTCTACCAACTGAGCTACATCCCTGCCGGCCATTCCCTCCCCTACCCTGGACAACGCTGTGCCAATTGTGCACCGCCCCATGGGTCTCCCGGTCACAGCCGGCTACGACAGAGCCTGGATTCGAACCAGGATCTCTAGTGGCACAGCTAGCACTGCTGCCTTAGACCACTGCGCCACTCGGGAGACTTTTCTTGATCATCGGTACCTCTCGAAGTTCCCCCTGTTAGAACAACACCAGATACAAAAGGTTATTCTTGATTTGGAAATGGGGGTATCACCAGTCACTCACCCCCGGAAGTAGCTGGGGTGAAAAAGACAGGAAACTTCCCACTAGCATTGAATGGCTGAGATAATGGATGGGCTGGACATGCCGTAAGATGAGTTTGGATTGGTCTGCCATGTAACATGCTTCTGTGTATAACAAAGGGCTGCTCAGCATGTGTAGGTAATCCTTTCGAATAACTGCAAAAGTGTTGCTAGTGGGATATTACGAATAATTGCAAAAGTGTTGCTATCCCCTTTCTGGAGGACAGATTTTTGAAATCAGTGGAATGCCTGGTAGAAGCAAAGTATGATAGCTAAGGAGATGGAGAAAATTATGGCATTTAATTGCAAGTATGCGGAGGGAGTCGAAAAAGTACACACAGAAGGCTGTTGTATAAAACACCTGTCTCAGATTACATCTTCAAACTAAGGGCAACCATGGCATCAGTGACAGAGTGGGAGAAGCATCCATCCATGTATACGGGTAAGATTGTCTAGCTAGCTACATTTTCAGATATTACACATTTCTAATTTAGTCAGAAAGTCGTTTTCATTTCAAGTTAAAGCATACTGTTAGCTAGCTAGCTAACGTTAGCTGGCTGACTCTCTAGCTAATGTTATGTGTATGATCTGTGTAGTAATATTATTCATATCTCAGAGCCATTTGCATTGCTAGTTATAGCCTAAGGTTAGCTAGCTAGCTAACATTGAATCTAGTTGGTTAGCTACCTGCAGATTCATGCAGGATAGTAACGTTATGAGTTGGTTTTACATTTACATTTACATTTACGTCATTTAGCAGACACTCTTATCCAGAGCGACTTACAAATAGGTGCATTCACCTTATAGCCAGTGGGATAACCACTTTACAATGTTTATTTTTATATTTAAATGTTGTTGTTATTTTTTTGGGGGGAGTGGGTTGGGGTAAAGGGGGGTAGAAGGATTACTTTATCCTATCCCAGGTATTCCTTAAAGAGGTGGGGTTTCAAATGTCTTCGGAAGGTGGTGAGTGACTCCAGCTGTCCTGGCGTCGTGAGGGAGCTTGTTCCACCATTGGGGTGCCAGAGCAGCGAACAGTTTTGACTGGGCTGAGCGGGAACTATGCTTCCGCAGAGGTAGGGGAGCCAGCAGGCCAGAGGTGGATGAACGCAATGCCCTCGTTTGGGTGTAGGGACTGATCAGAGCCTGAAGGTACGGAGGTGCCGTTCCCCTCACAGCTCCGTAGGCAAGCACCATGGTCTTGTAGCAGATGCGAGCTTCAACTGGAAGCCAGTGGAGTGTGCGGAGGAGCGGGATGACGTGAGAGAACTTGGGAAGGTTGAACACCAGACGGGCTGCGGCATTCTGGATGAGTTGTAGGGGTTTAATGGCACAGGCAGGGAGCCCAGCCAACATCGAGTTGCAGTAATCCAGACGGGAGATGACAAGTGCCTGGATTAGGACCTGTGCCGCTTCCTGTGTAAGGCAGGGTCGTACTCTCACGAATGTTGTAGAGCATGAACCTACAGGATCGGGTCACCGCCTCGATGTTAGCGGAGAATGACAGGGTGTTGTCCAGGGTCACGCCAAGGCTCTTCGCACTCTGGGAGGAGGACACAACGGAGTTGTCAACCGTGATGGCGAGATCATGGGCGGCGCACAATTGGCCCAGCGTCGTCCAGGGTAGGGGAGGGAATGGCCGGCAGGGATGTAGCTCAGTTGATAGAGCATGGCGTTTGCAACGCCAGGGTTGTGGGTTTGATTCCCACGGGGGGCCAGTATAAAAAAATATGTATTCAGTAACTGTAAGTCGCTCTGGATAAGAGCGTCTGCTAAATGACTAAAATGTCAAATGTAATCATGGAACAGGCAGTCCTTCCCGGATTATGGTTCATTGTTTAGCTAGCTAGTTAGCTACATGTCTAAACAAACATCTCCACTATGCAAGGTACCATTTCACTGTACCGTTTACACCTTCTGTATCCTGTGACAAACTTAGATTTTATTTGATATAGTGTGTGTTTACCAGAGACAGTAATTTCAGTAAACTTAAAAAGATGAGAGAGGCCTGTAATTTTCATCATAGGTACACGTCAACTATGACAGACAAATTGAGAAAAAAAAATCCAGAAAATCACATTGTAGGATTTTTAATGAATTTATTTGCAAATTGTGGTGGAAAATAAGTATTTGGTCACCTACAAACAAGCAAGATTTCTGGCTCTCACAGACCTGTAACTTCTTCTTTAAGAGGCTCCTCTGTCCTCCACTCGTTACCTGTATTAATGGCACCTGTTTGAACTTGTTATCAGTATAAAAGACACCTGTCCACAACCTCAAACAGTCACACTCCAAACTCCACTATGGCCAAGACCAAAGAGCTGTCAAAGGACACCAGAAACAAAATTGTAGACCTGCACCAGGCTGGGAAGACTGAATCTGCAATAGGTAAGCAGCTTGGTTTGAAGAAATCAACTGTGGGAGCAATTATTAGGAAATGGAAGACATACAAGACCACTGATAATCTCCCTCGATCTGGGGCTGCATGCAAGATCTCACCCGTGGGGTCAAAATGATCACAAAAATCCCAGAACCACACGGGGGGACCTAGTGAATGACCTGCAGAGAGCTGGGACCAAGTAACAAAGCCTACCATCAGTAACACACTACGCCGCCAGGGACTCAAATCCTGCAGTGCCAGACGTGTCCCCCTGCTTAAGCCAGTACATGTCCAGGCCCGTCTAAAGTTTGCTAGAGTACAATTGGATGATCCAGAAGAGGATTGGGAGATTGTCATATGGTCAGATGAAACCAAAATATAACTTTTTGGTAAAAACTCAACTCGTCGTGTTTGGAGGACAAAGAATGCTGAGTTGCATCCAAAGAACACCATACCTACTGTGAAGCATGGGGGTGGAAACATCATGCTTTGGGGCTGTTTTTTCTGCAAAGGGACCAGAACGACTGATCCGTGTAAAGGAAAGAATGAATGGGGCCATGTATCGTGAAATTTTGAGTGAAAACCTCCTTCCATCAGCAAGGGCATTGAAGATGAAACGTGGCTGGGTCTTTCAGCATGACAATGATCCCAAACACACCGCCCGGGCAACGAAGGAGTGGCTTCGTAAGAAGCATTTCCAAGGTCCTGGAATGGCCTAGCCAGTCTCCAGATCTCAACCACATAGAAAATCTTTGGAGGGAGTTGAAAGTCTGTGTTGCCCAGCGACAGCCCCAAAACATCACTGCTCTAGAGGAGATCTGCATGGAGGAATGGGCCAAAATACCAGCAACAGTGTGTGAAAACCTTGTGAAGACTTACAGAAAACGTTTGACCTGTGTCATTGCCAACAAAGGGTATATAACACAAAGTATTGAGAAACTTTTGTTATTGACCAAATACTTATTTTCCACCATAATTTGCAAATAAATTCATAAAAAATCCTACAATGTGATTTTCTGGATTTTTTTTTCTTATTTTGTCTGTCATAGTTGACGTGTACCTATGATGAAAATTACAGGCCTCTCTCATCTTTTTAAGTGGGAGAACTTGCACAATTGGTGGCTGACTAAATACTTTTTTCCCCCACTGTATATATAATTAAATACTTATTATTATTAATCAGCTGGCCTTGCACCCGCCATTGGCACACCACACACCTATGGCCCAAACTGGGGAGAGGAGAGGAATGAATGAACAATGAAGTTCAGCCAGCAATATTTACATGTGAATAATGTGACAAATGTGATTTTATACCTAGAATATAATGACAATAAATATCAAGGTGATTTTATACCTAGAATATAATACCAATAAATATCAAGGTGATTTTATACCTAAAATATAATGACAATAAATATCAAGGTGATTTTATACCTAGAATATAATGACAATAAATATCAAGGTGATTTTATACCTAGAATATAATGACAATAAATATCAAGGTGATTTTATACCTAAAATATAATACCAATAAATATCAAGGTGATTTTATACCTAAAATATAATGACAATAAATATCAAGGTGATTTTATACCTAGAATATAATGACAATAAATATCAAGGTGATTTTATACCTAAAATATAATGACAATAAATATCAAGGTGATTTTTATACCTAAAATATAATGACAATAAATATAAAGGTGATTTTATACCTAGAATATAATGACAATAAATATCAAGGTGATTTCATACCTAAAATATAATGACAATAAATATCAAGGTGATTTTATACCTAAAATATAATGACAATAAATATCAAGGTGATTTTATACCTAGAATATAATGACAATAAATATCAAGGTGATTTTATACCTAGAATATAATGACAATAAATATCAAGGTGATTTTATACCTAAAATATAATGACAATAAATATCAAGGTGATTTTATACCTAGAATATAATGAAAAAATATATAAAGGTGATTTTATACCTAGAATATAATACCAATAAATATAAAGGTGATTTTATACCTAGAATATAATGACAATAAATATCAAGGTGATTTTATACCTAGAATATAATGAAAAAAATATAAAGGTGATTTTATACCTAGAATATAATACCAATAAATATAAAGGTGATTTTATACCTAGAATATAATGACAATAAATATCAAGGTGATTTTATACCTAAAATATAATGACAATAAATATAAAGGTGATTTTATACCTAGAATATAATGACAATAAATATCAAGGTGATTTTATACCTAAAATATAATACCAATAAATATCAAGGTGATTTTATACCTAAAATATAATGACAATAAATATCAAGGTGATTTTATACCTAGAATATAATGACAATAAATATCAAGGTGATTTTATACCTAAAATCTAATGACAATAAATATCAATGTGATTTTATACCTAGAATATGATGACAATAAATATCAAGGTGATTTTATACCTAGAATATAATGACAATAAATATCAAGGTGATTTTATACCTAAAATATAATGACAATAAATATCAAGGTGATTTTATACCTAGAATATAATGACAATAAATATCAAGGTGATTTTACACCTATAATATAATGACAATAAATATCAAGGTGATTTTATACCTAGAATATAATGACAATAAATATCAAGGTGATTTTATACCTAGAATATAATGACAATAAATATCAAGATGATTTTATACCTAGAATATAATGACAATAAATATCAAGGTGATTTTATACCAAGAATATAATGACAATAAATATCAAGGTGATTTTATACCTAAAATATAATGACAATAAATATCAAGGTGATTTTATACCTAAAATATAATGACAATAAATATCAAGGTCATTTTATACCTAAAATATAATGACAATAAATATCAAGGTGATTTTATACCTAGAATATAATGACAATAAATATCAATGTGATTTTATACCTAGAATATAATGACAATAAATATCAAGGTGATTTTTATACCAAGAACATAATGAGGAAAAGTAGAAAAGTCATTTTTAAAATCAGCGGGACTAAAAATTAGGACCGCCCCTTCCGTCGGCAGCATGAACTATGACCTTTACATGAACAATGACCTCTGACCCTGATATCTGGGACATGACCTCTACTATGATCAACACTGATAACTGGGACATGACCTCTACTATGATCAACCCTGATAACTGGGACATGACCTCTACTATGATCAACCCTGATAACTGGGACATGACCTCTACTATGACCAACCCTGATAACTGGGACATGACCTCTACTATGATCAACCCTGATAACTGGGACATGACCTCTACTATGATCAACCCTGATAACTGGGACATGAAACATGAGCTCTACTATGATCAACCCTGATAACTGGGACATGACCTCTACTATGATCAACACTGATAACTGGGACATGACTTCTACTATGATCAACCCTGATAACTGGGACATGAAACATGAGCTCTACTATGATCAACCCTGATAACTGGGACATGACCTCTACTATGATCAACCCTGATAACTGGGTCATGACCTCTACTATGATCAAGCCTGATAACTGGGACATGACCTCTACTATGATCAACCCTGATGACTGGGACATGACCTCTACTATGATCAACCCTGATAACTGGGACATGACCTCTACTATGATCAACCCTGATAACTGGGACATGAAACATGACCTCTACTATGATCAACCCTGATAACTGGGACATGACCTCTACTATGATCAACCCTGATGACTGGGACATGACCTCTACTATGATCAACCCTGATAACTCGGACATGACCTCTACTATGATCAACCCTGATAACTCGGACATGACCTCTACTATGACCAACCCTGATAACTGGGACATGACCTCTACTATGACCAACTCTGATAACTGGGACATGACCTCTACTATGACCAACCCTGATAATTGGGACATGACCTCTACTATGATCAACCCCTGATAACTGGGATATGACCTCTACTATGACCAACCCTGATAATTGGGACATGACCTCTACTATGATCAACCCTGATAACTGGGACATGACCTCTACTATGATCAACCCTGAAAACTGGGACATGAAACATGATTTCGACTATGATCAACTCTGATAACTGGGACATTACCTCTACTATGATCAACCCTGATAACTGGGACATGACCTCTACTGTGATCAACCCTGATAAATGGGACATGACCTCTACAATGATCAACCCTGATAACTGGGACATGACCTCTACTATGATCAACCCTGATAACTGGGACATGAAACATGACCTCTACTATGACCAACCCTGATAACTGGGATATGACCTCTACTATGACCAACCCTGATAACTGGGACATGACCTCTACTATGACCAACCCTGATAACTGGGACATGACCTCTACTATGATCAACCCTGATAACTGGGACATGAAACATGACCTCTACTATGACCAACCCTGATAACTGGGACATGACCTCTACTATGACCAACCCTGATAACTGGGACATGACCTCTACTATGATCAACCCTGATAACTGGGACATTACCTCTACTATGATCAACCCTGATAACTGGGACATGACCTCTACTATGATCAACCCTGATTTTTATTTATTTTTATTTCACCTTTATTTAACCAGGTAAACCAGTTGAGAACAAGTTCTCATTTACAACTGCGACCTGGCCAAGATAAAGCAAAGCAGTGCGATAAAAACAACAACACAGAGTTACATATGGGGTAAAACAAAACAAAAATAAAAAAATACAACAGAAATACAATTAATATACAGTGTGCAAATTTAGCAAGTTATGGAGGTAAGGCAATAAAATAGGCTATAGTGCAAAATAATTACAATTTAGTATTAACACTGGAATGATGTGCAAGAGATGATGTGCAAATAGAGATACTGGGGTACAGATGAGCAAAATAAATAACAATATAGGGATGAGGTAGTTGGGCGGGCTAATTTCAGATGGGCTGTGTACAGGTGCAGTGATCGGTAAGGTGCTCTGACAAATGATGCTTAAAGTTAGTGAGGGAGATAAGTGTCTCCAGCTTCAGAGATTTTTGCAATTTGTTCCAGTCATTGGCAGCAGAGAACTGGAAGGAATTGCGGCCAAAGGAGGTGTTGGCTTTGGGGATGACCAGTGAGATATACCCGCTGGAGCGCAGACTACGGGTGGGTGTTGCTATGGTGACCAATGAGCTAAGATAAGGCGGGATTTGCCTAGCAGTGATTTATAGATGGCCTGGAGCCAGTGGGTTTGGCGACAAATATGTAGTGAGGACCAGCCAACAAGAGCGTACAGGTCACAGTGGTGGGTATTATATGGGGCTTTGGAGACAAAACGGATGGCACTGTGATAGACAACATCCAATTTGCTGAGTAGAGTGTTGGAGGCTATTTTGTAAATGACATCGCCGAAGTCAAGGATCGGTAGGATAGTCAGTTTTACGAGGGCATGTTTGGCAGCATGAGTGAAGGAGGCTTTGATTGCGAAATAGGAAACCGATTCTAGATTTAACTTGACCTCTACTATAACTTGACCTCTACTATAACTGGGACATGACCTCTACTATGACCAACCCTGATAACTGGGACATGACCTCTACTATGACCAACCCTGATAACTGGGACATGACCTCTACTATGATCAACCCTGATAACTGGGACATGACCTCTACTATGATCAACCCTGATAACTGGGACATGACCTCTACTATGACCAACCCTGATAACTGGGAC
This sequence comes from Coregonus clupeaformis, assembly GCF_020615455.1. Taxonomy (NCBI): domain Eukaryota; kingdom Metazoa; phylum Chordata; class Actinopteri; order Salmoniformes; family Salmonidae; genus Coregonus; species Coregonus clupeaformis. The sequence continues at coordinate 10,910 of NW_025533938.1, read as the reverse complement.
ATGACCTCTACTATGACCAACCCTGATAACTGGGACATGAAACATGACCTCTACTATGACCAACCCTGATAACTGGGACATGACCTCTACTATGACCAACCCTGATAACTGGGACATGACCTCTACTATGACCAACCCTGATAACTGGGACATGACCTCTACTATGACCAACCCTGATAACTGGGACATGAAACATGACCTCTACTGTGATCAACCCTGATAACTGGGACATGACCTCTACTATGATCAACCCTGATAACTGGGACATGAAACATGACCTCTACTATGACCAACCCTGATAACTGGGACATGACCTCTACTATGATCAACCCTGATAACTGGGACATGACCTCTACTATGATCAACCCTGATAACTGGGACATGACCTCTACTATGATCAACCCTGATAACTGGGACATGACCTCTACTATGATCAACCCCTGATAACTGGGACATGAAACATGACCTCTACTATGACCAACCCTGATAACTGGGATATGACCTCTACTATGACCAACCCTGATAACTGGGACATGACCTCTACTATGACCAACCCTGATAACTGGGATATGACCTCTACTATGACCAACCCTGATAACTGGGATATGACCTCTACTATGACCAACCCTGATAACTGGGATATGACCTCTACTATGATCAACCCTGATAACTGGGACATGACCTCTACTATGACCAACCCTGACAACTGGGACATGACCTCTACTATGACCAACCCTGATAACTGGGACATGACCTCTACATGATCAACCCTGATAACTGGGACATGACCTCTACTATGACCAACCCTGATAACTGGGACATGACCTCTACTATGACCAACCCTGATAACTGGGACATGACCTCTACTATGATCAACCCTGATAACTGGGACATGACCTCTACTATGACCAACCCTGATAACTGGGACATGAAACATGACCTCTACTATGACCAACCCTGATAACTGGGACATGACCTCTACTATGACCAACCCTGATAACTGGGACATGACCTCTACTATGATCAACCCTGATAACTGGGACATGAAACATGACCTCTACTATGACCAACCCTGATAACTGGGACATGACCTCTACTGTGATCAACCCTGATAACTGGGACATGACCTCTACTGTGATCAACCCTGATAACTGGGACATGACCTCTACTATGATCAACCCTGATAACTGGGACATGAAACATGACCTCTACTATGACCAACCCTGATAACTGGGACATGACCTCTACTATGACCAACCCTGATAACTGGGACATGAAACATGATCTCTACTATGACCAACCCTGATAACTGGGATATGAACTCTACTATGACCAACCCTGATAACTGGGACATGAAACATGATCTCTACTATGACCAACCCTGATAACTGGGATATGAACTCTACTATGACCAACCCTGATAACTGGGACATGAAACATGACCTCTACTATGACCAACCCTGATAACTGGGATATGAACTCTACTATGACCAACCCTGATAACTGGGACATGAAACATGACCTCTACTATGACCAACCCTGATAACTGGGACATGACCTCTACTGTGATCAACCCTGATAACTGGGACATGACCTCTACTATGATCAACCCTGATAACTGGGACATGATCTCTACTATGATCAACCCTGATAACTGGGACATGACCTCTACTATGATCAACCCTGATAACTCGGACATGACCTCTACTATGATCAACCCTGATAACTGGGACATTACCTCTACTATGACCAACCCTGATAACTGGGACATTACCTCTACTATGACCAACTCTGATAACTGGGACATGACCTCTACTATGACCAACCCTGATAACTGGGACATGACCTCTACTATGACCAACCCTGATAACTGGGACATGACCTCTACTATGACCAACCCTGATAACTGGGACATGACCTCTACTATGACCAACCCTGATAACTGGGACATGACCTCTCTACTATGATCAACCCTGATAACTGGGATATGACCTCTACTGTGACCAACCCTGATAACTGGGACATGACCTCTACTATGACCAACCCTGAAAACTGGGACATGAAACATGATTTCGACTATGATCAACCCTGATAACTGGGACATGACCTCTACTATGATCAACCCTGATAACTGGGACATGACCTCTACTATGACCAACCCTGAAAACTGGGACATGAAACATGATTTCGACTATGATCAACCCTGATAACTGGGACATGACCTCTACTATGATCAACCCTGATAACTGGGACATGACCTCTACTATGATCAACCCTGATAACTGGGACATGAAACATGATCTCTACTATGACCAACCCTGATAACTGGGACATGACCTCTACTATGACCAACCCTGATAACTGGGACATGACCTCTACTATGACCAACCCTGATAACTGGGACATGACCTCTACTATGACCAACCCTGATAACTGGGACATGACCTCTACTTGACCAACCCTGATAACTGGGACATGAAACATGACCTCTACTATGACCAACCCTGATAACTGGGACATGACCTCTACTATGACCAACCCTGATAACTGGGACATGACCTCTACTATGACCAACCCTGATAACTGGGACATGACCTCTACTATGATCAACCCTGATAACTGGGACATGAAACATGACCTCTACTATGACCAACCCTGATAACTGGGACATGACCTCTACTATGATCAACCCTGATAACTGGGACATGACCTCTACTATGACCAACCCTGATAACTGGGACATGAAACATGACCTCTCCTATGATCAACCCTGATAACTGGACATGACCTCTACTAGACCAACCCTGATAACTGGGACATGACCTCTACTATGACCAACCCTGATAACTGGGACATGACCTCTACTATGATCAACCCTGATAACTGGGACATGACCTCTACTATGACCAACCCTGATAACTGGGACATGACCTCTACTAGACCAACCCTGATAACTGGGACATGACCTCTACTATGACCAACCCTGATAACTGGGACATGACCTCTACTATGACCAACCCTGATAACTGGGACATGACCTCTACTATGATCAAACCCTGATAACTGGGACATGACCTCTACTATGACCAACCCTGATAACTGGGACATGACCTCTACTATGATCAACCCTGATAACTGGGACATGACCTCTACTACTGATCAACCCTGATAACTGGGACATGAAACATGACCTCTACTATGATCAACCCTGATAACTTCCGGGACATGACCTCTACTGTGATCAACCCTGATAACTGGGACATGACCTCTACTATGATCAACCCTGATAACTGGGACATGACCTCTACTATGATCAACCCTGATGACTGGGACATGACCTCTACTATGATCAACCCTGATAACTGGGATATGACCTCTACTATGATCAACCCTGATAACTGGGACATGAAACATGACCTCTACTATGATCAACCCTGATAACTGGGACATGACCTCTACTATGATCAACCCTGATAACTGGGACATGACCTCTACTATGATCAACCCTGATAACTGGGACATGACCTCTACTATGACCAACCCTGATAACTGGGACATGACCTCTACTATGATCAACCCCCTGATAACTGGGACATGAAACATGACCTCTACTATGATCAACCCTGATAACTGGGACATGAAACAAGACCTCTACTATGACCAACCCTGATAACTGGGACATGACCTCTACTATGATCAACCCTGATAACTGGGACATGACCTCTACTATGACCAACCCTGATAACTGGGACATGACACTCTACTATGATCAACCCTGATAACTGGGACATGACCTCTACTATGACCAACCCTGATAACTGGGACATGAAACATGACCTCTACTATGATCAACCCTGATAATTGGGACATGACCTCTACTATGATCAACCCTGATAACTGGGACATGACCTCTACTATGACCAACCCTGATAACTGGGACATGACCTCTACTATGATCAACCCTGATAACTGGGACATGACCTCTACTATGACCAACCCTGATAACTGGGACATGAAACATGACCTCTACTATGATCAACCCTGATAATTGGGACATGACCTCTACTATGACCAACCCTGATAACTGGGACATGACCTCTACTATGATCAACCCTGATAACTGGGACATGACCTCTACTATGACCAACCCTGATAACTGGGACATAAAACATGACCTCTACTATGATCAGGTTACTCAACCCTGCACCTTAGAGGCTGCTGCCCTATGTACATAGACATGGAATCACTGGTCACTTTAATAATGTTTACATACTGTTTTACTCATTTCATATGTATCTACTGTATTCTGGGTCAAAACCGAATACAACAGGTGTAGACCTTACCGTGAAATGCTTACTTACAAGCCCTTAACCAACAATGCAGTTGTAAGAAAAATAAGAGTTAAGAAAATCTTTACTAAATAAACTGAAGTTAAAAAGTAACACAATAAATAATAATAACTAGGCTATATACTGGGGGTACCGGTACCGAGTCAATGTGCGGAGGTACAGGTTAGTCAAGGTAATTGAGGTAATATGTACATGTAGGTACGGATAATAAAACAGCGAGTAGCAGCAGTGTAAAAACAAAGGGGGGTCAATGTAAATAGTCTATGACTAGGGTGGCTAGAGTCTTTGGAACATTTTAGGGCCTTCCTCTGACACCGCCTGGTATATGGGTCCTGGATAACAGGAAACTTGGCTCCAGTGAGGTACTGGGCCGTACGCACTACCCTCTGTAGCGCCTTGGGGTCAGATGTAGAGCAATTGCCATACCCAGGCGGTGATGGCAACCAGTTAGGATGCTCTCGATGGGTGCAGCTGTAGAACTTTTTGAGGATCTGAGGACCAATGCCAAATCTTTTCAGTCTCTTGATCGGGAATAGGCATTGTCAATGCCACTCCTACATTTCTCGCCCTAATCATTTATATATTTCTTAATTCCTTTGTATGTATTGTTGTGAATTGTTGGGATAGTACTGCACAGTTGGAGCTACACCTGCAATAACATCTGCTAAATACTTTGTGACCATTGAAATTTGGATTTGTTCAACCCTGATAACTGGGACAGAAAAACACAAGGCCGAGGCAATTCTAGCTGAAATATATTTTCATTTTATTCATACGTGTTCGCACATGCGTTGACACGTTCACTCATTCAACAAGGTGTGTGAATGTGTAAGAAGCATGTGTGAACCCGTGAATGTGAACGCCTAAGAACTAATCGTGTCTCCATTGACAGTCCATTTTAATTCAAGACAGTTTCTTAATGCGCTCAGTTCCATATTAGGTGACTAGGTGAAATGTATCAGTAGCTAGGTTAGTTCATTTAGTCCCCATATCACCCCTCATACATAAACACACACACACACACACACACACACACACACACACACACACACACACACACACACACACACACACACACACAACACACACACACACACACACACACACCCACACACACACACACACACACACACACACACACACACACACACACACACACACACACACACACACACACACACACACACACACACACACACACACACACACAGTGCAGGCAGTAACCCCTCCCCCTCTGCCATGTAGGTCAGCTATTGGATGAGGTTTCCATGCAGTGTGTTGAACTTGCCCAATGCCACATATGTTACCATAACGGAGAGAGGATCTCCCATGGCAAGAAGGTCATCCTGAACCATGACGACCCCAGCACTGTCAGATATGGTAACACACACCACAGACACTTGATATGTCTGGAATAATGTCTGGACTATCAATCTAATTATGTGTGTTTGTTCCAGCCACTGTGAGAACAACACTCTGAGCTGTGAGGTTTGTGCTCTTCTGACACCGTCACTTCGACCACTCCTCCTGCTGGCTGACCACACCCACCACCCTGCCCGTCTCACGGTGATGCCGGAGGAGTCATGTGACCGGGCCATGGACCTGGCCTTCCTATTGGAAGGCTCGGCAGCGCTCAGCGAGAGGACTTCCTGTCCAGTCAAACAGTTCATCCTATCAGTGGTGGACAGGTTTAGGATGGGCTCGGCCCACACCAGGGCTACGGTGCTGCTGTATCACTCTGAGTCGAAGACCTACGACATGCAGGGTACTAGAGCTCTTCACGTGGTCAGGGTAGGAGCCGGTCGGGGTTTACATTCTGTAGTTGACCCTCAGATCTGGGTCGGGTCCCGTTTGGTGGACTCGGATCTCTGGCCAGACAGACCCGACAGACCCGAAATTAAATCTGGAAGAGTTTAGTTCATAAACAACTAAAATTTCAGACATTAACATTTTATTCTCTTAAATGATTGTCAGACAAAATCAGCCTGCTTTCATTTGTTTTGATGAAATAGTACTCAGAAGCACACACAGCCACTAACCCTACTGACTGAGTACTGACTGCTATAGTAGAGACTGACTGCTATAGTAGAGACTGACTACTATAGTAGAGACTGACTGCTAGTAGTAGAGACTGACTGCTATAGTAGAGACTGACTGCTATAGTAGAGACTGACTACTATAGTAGAGACTGACTACTATAGTAGAGAGCTGACTGCTATAGTAGAGACTGACTGCTATAGTAGAGACCGACTGCTATAGCAGAGACTGACTGCTATAGTAGAGACTGACTGCTATAGTAGAGACTGACTGCTATAGTAGAGACCGACCGCTATAGTAGAGACTGACTGCTATAGTAGAGACTGACTGCTATAGTAGAGACTGACTACTATAGTAGAGACTGACTGCTATAGTAGAGACTGACTGCTATGAGTAGAGACTGACTGCTATAGCATCTCTAGGAAAAAAAGTTGGCTACTCGTCATTTTACCCCACATAAAATGTGTGTGTTATAACTTATTCGTGATAAAATTACAGAGCCAATTATTTGTTTGCTTGTCTAACTGATTTGGTTTGAATTCACTATTTCCGGTCAAGTCAATGAGGCCAAGATGAAGTCGGCGTATTGCCAGTGTAATGGGGCTACAGACAGACAGACAGACAGCGACAGACAGACAGACAGACAGACAGACAGACAGACAGACGACAGACAGACAGACAGACAGACAGACAGACAGACAGACAGACAGACAGACAGACAGACAGACAGACAGACAGACATAGCTACAGTGTGCTGGAGGAGCAACGGAGAAGCATGCATAGTTAGTCTATTTGTCTCAGCATAACTAATAATTGTTATTTGGGAGGCTTTTTAACTGCCATACGACGAATGGGATATATATATTTTTTGTCTTATTTATTTAATTTACTAGTTTATTTATTTAATTCATTCATTGGCCTATTCAGTAGGCTTGTAGTGGCTATTTGGCTATAGTTGTTTGGGAAATACGTTTGTTAACTAATGTTGAGTCAAGCCCAAGGGCTGATATAAAAACCATAAAACTATAAACAATACATAAGTAAAAAAGAAATAATTAGGTTTATTAAAACAGATAACAAACACGCCCCCATAAAGAAAAATGAGAATTAAAAACAGGTTCTGCCCTGGTTCGAGCCGTGATCTGGCAGAGTTACTCCACCCTCAAGAAAACCATTTGGTGAAAGGCTCGAATCAATACAAATGGTGCTAGAAGCATCCATTTCGGTGAAAGGCTCGCCGGTACACCAATACAAATGGTACGCAGAAGCACCATTTGGTGAGTTCCTCGGTTCAAATGAGGCAAAATGATCATTAAGTCCCTCAGGCTATCTGGAAGGCTAAAGCTGGTTCTCTCTGTGGGTCGAACCCCTATGGAAGTTCTGGAAACGGTTAAAAGACCTGGAGAATAAACCCTCTTCCTCACAGCTGCCCATGTCCCTTAATGTTGATGATGTGGTTGTTACTGACAAGGAGCACATGGCTGAGCTCTTTAATCACAACTTCATTAGGTCAGGATTCCTATTGGACTCATTCATGCCTCCTTGCCGTCCAACATTTTCTCATCTCCCACCCCTTCTAATGCGACTAGCTTGCAGGCGGTCACTGAGTCTGAGGTGCTAAAGGAGCTCCTTAAACTTGACCCCAAAAAACATCTGGGTCAGATGGTTCTGGATCCTTTCTTCTTTAAGGTTGCAGCCCTTCATCACTGCCTGTCTCTGACCTTTTCAACCTGTCTCTCCTCTCCTGGGGAGGTTCCCATTGCTTGAAGGCAGCCACGGTGCATCCTTTATTTAAAGGGCGAGGAGATCAAGCTGATCCCCACTGTTATAGGCCAATTTCTATTTTGGCCCTGTTTGCTATCAAAAAAGTGTTGGAAAAACTTGTCAATATTCAGCTAACTGGCTTTCTGATGTCTATAGTATTCTCTCTGGTATGCAATCTGGTTTCCGCTCAGGTTATGGGATGTGTCACTGCAACCTTAAAGGTAATAAATGATGTCATCATTGCCCTTGATTCTAAGCAATGTTGCTGCAGCTTTTTTTATTGACTTGGCCAAAGCTTTTTTGTCTGCTGATACGGTAGACTCATTCCATTCTTGTGGGCCGGCTAAGGAGTATTGGGGTCTTTGGCCTGGTTTGCTACTACCTCTCTCAAAGGAGTGCAGTGTATAAAAAAGTCAGAACACTCCTGCTGTCTCAGCCACTGCCTGTCACCAAAGGGAGTACCCCAAGGCTCCATCCTAGTGCCCCCCACGCTCTTCTCTATTTACATCAACATAGCTCCAGTCACTGCCTGCTCGCCCGGGGAGCACCCCAAGGCTCCACCCTAGGCCCCACGCTCTTCCTCTATTTACATCAACATAGCTCAAGTCACTGCCTGTCACCAAGGGAAGTACCCCCAAGGCTCCACCTAGGCCCCCAGCTCTTCTCTATTTACATCAACATAGCGTCAGTCACTGCCTGTCACCCGAAGGGGAGTCACCCCAAGACTCCACCCTAGGCCCCACGCTCTTCTCAATTTACACTCAACATAGCTCAGTCACTGCACTCTTTGAGATTATACAGTCATACTCAGCTGGCCGCCTCCCCGATTTTGTGTTGAACGCTCTACAACAAAGCTTTATTAGTGTCCAAAAAATTCTTTCTCCTGCCCTTAACCTTGTTCTGAACACCTCAAATCAAAGGTCATGTGGTTTGGTGAAGGAGAATGCCCTTCTCACCCACCCGGTGTGATTACTACCTCTGAGGGTTTAGAGCTTGAGGTAGTCTCCTCATCCACAAGTCCTTGGGAGTATGGCTAGATGGTACACTGTCCTTCTCTCAGCACATATCCAAGCTGCAGGCTAAGGTTAAATCTAGACTTGGTTTCCTCTATCGAAATTCGCTCCTCTTTTCACCCCAGCTGCCAAACTAACCCTTATTCAGATGACCATTCTACCCATGCTAGATTACGGAGACGTAACTTATAGATCGGCAGGTAAAAGGGTGCTCTCGAGCTGCTAGATGTTCTTTACCATTCGGCCATCAGATTTACCACCAATGCTCCTTATAGGACACATCACTGCCCTCTATACTCCCTCTGTAAACTGGTCTCTCTGTATACCAGTCACAAACCCACGTTGATCACTTATTTATAAAACCCTCTTAGGCCTCACCCCCCCTATCTGAAATACATACTGCTACCCTCACATACAACACCCGTTCTGCCATCACATTCTTGTTACACCTAGCTCATAATTAAATGCTTTGGCAAAGGGAGACCACGCATGACTTAAATGTATAAAAGGAATTAAAACTAACCTAAATAATAATAAATGCCAAAATGTAACATAAGCTGTGGACGTCTGTAGGATCCCATAGTGTCTGCAGTGTGTGGATTAGTGGAGTGTTGTATGGTGAAAACAACCACAACAAGGTGGAGAACCCACCTGCCCGTCAGGAGAGAGGTGGAGGAAGCCAACCTGCCAGTCCAGGGAAAGAGGTGGAGGAAGCCAGCCTGCCAGTCAGGAAAGAGGTGGAGGAAGCCAACCTGCCAGTCAGGGGAAAGGTGGAGAAAGCCAACCTGCCATCAGGGTTTGGTATTCATCTTTATAGCCTGCAGCCGAGCTACCCTAGCCTAGCCCAACCCCAGCCCCAGCCCCAGCCCCAGCCAGCCCCACCCTAGCCCCAGCCCCAGCCCCAGCCCCCAGCCCCAGCCCCAGCCCCAGCCCCAGCCCCACCCCCAGCCCTAGCCCTAGCCCCAGCCCCAGCCCCAGCCCCAGCCCCAGCCCCAGCCCCCAGCCCCAAGCCCCAGCCCCGCCCCCAAGCCCCAGCCCCTAGCCCCAGCCCCCAGCCCCAGCCCCCAGCCCCACCCCACCCCACCCCAGCCCCAGCCCCTCTCTTTATGTAGTGTTGTGGTGTCTCTCTTTATGTAGTGTTGTAGTGTCTCTCTTTATGTAGTGTTATGGTGTCTCTTTTATGTAGTGTTGTGGTGTCTCTCTTTATGTAAGTGTTGTGGTGTCTCTCTTTTTAATGTGTGTGTCTCTCTTGTTGTGTGTATGCTTAGGTCTCTCTTTATGTAGTGTTGTGGCGTCTCTCTTTATGTAGTGTTGTGGTGTCTCTCTTTATGTAGTGTTGTGGTGTCTCTCTTTATTCTCTCTCTCTTTATGTAGTGTTGTGGTGTCTCTCTTTATGTATGTTGTGGTGTCTCTCTTTATGTAGTGTTATTGTGTGTCTCTCTTTATGTAGTGTTGTGGTGTCTCTCTTTATATGAGTATTTGTGTGTCTCTCTTTATGTAGTGTTGTGGTGTCTCTCTTTATGTAGTGTTGTGGTGTCTCTCTTTATGTAGTGTTGTGGTGTCTCTCTTTATGTAGTGTTGTAGTGTCTCTCTTTTGTAGTGTTATGGTGTCTTTTGCTGCGTGTTGTGGTGTCTCTCTTTTGTAGTGTTGGTGTCTCTCTTTATGTAGTGTTGTGTTCTCTCTTTATGTAGTGTTGTGGTCTCTCTTTGCTTCTTAGTGTTGTGGTGTCTCTCTTTATGTAGTGTT
>NW_025533936.1:337500-340664 GCF_020615455.1 Coregonus clupeaformis | reverse complement strand
TAGCTCTATTACCCTTGTTACCGGGGTGAGTACATGAGGGGAAGGCGCTGGGGTTACTGGGTGACAGGAGTCAGGAGAGACTGGAGGGTTGATATGGAGAAGGAGAGGGGTGGGGGTGGTTCTGGGGCTGGGGAAATAGAAAGCCTGGCATCACTAGGCCAACTCGCTGGTACTCCCCCTCACCCGATCCCACGGGGTTCATGGGAACAGCTGATCGAGCTTATGGAGCCTGCTGGGGGCCACGGCAGGGGGCGGGAAGTTTGCCAGGGTTCCGTGGCGACGGTAACCGGGGATTCTGACTCCAACTGTCAGTCTGACTTTCTCTAGCTGCTCTGATTGTTTTCTGGTTCTGTGGAGACTTTGCCCTGCATGGGCCCTGGTCAAAAGTAATGCACTGTATAGGAATAGACCTTGAGTTTCTCAGTCCTCTGTGCCTGCTGTTCCTGCTAAGGCTCAGGGAGCCCTCACATTGTTCTTGAGCAGTGATTCAGAAAGAGAAGGAAGGCAATTGGGGAATCTCTCCTCTAGGATCATCTATAGCTTCTCAGACACAGATGAAGACTGTAACAGTGCTGGAGTCCCACTGGGCTTTTTAATTGGTAACACTTTTCCTTCCGGGTTGAAAATACTTCCTTAATAAAACATTCCTCATTAAATGGATGGAAACTGTTACAGGCTGACTGATGTGGGGGCGGATTTAAAGAATAACTTTGTATGACGAGAGGGTTGAGAGAAAGGGGCTAACAGAGCCTTAAGCAGGGTAACACTCTCCCACCCCCTCGGCATTTACTGAAAGAGACAGAAAAACAACCAGCACAGCCATAAAAATGTATTCCTCCAACTTCCCCACATTTGGCAACCTGATCAAATCTGAATCTGTCTCCACAATTCAACTAATAACAAACACCAGATCCCTACAGACAGACAGACCAACCTCTGTATCGCAATCTTACATTTACATTTTAGCTTATTTGTGCAGACGCTCTTATCCAGAGCGACTTTACATGAGCAATTAGGGTTAATGCCTTGCTCACAAGCCATCGACAGAGATTTTTCACCTAGTCGGCTCGGGATTAGAAACCAGCCACCTTTCGGTTACTGGGCACAACGCTCTTACTCCACTAAGCATACCTGCAGCAGTGAGGTCGCACGGCACTAGTACCACAGGAGAAGTCCTACTCTCACTATGTCGGAGTACACCACACACACACAAGCGGTACCCTCAGCATGTCGGGAGCACACTGCCACCGTCTGAGAATACCAGAGGGGAGACCGTCTAATTGAATTGAGTCCAACAAGATATTTGGAGAACAGACAGGTGTGATGCAAGGGAGACAGGACAGGTCTGCTCTCTCATATGTTACCCAGCGTGAACGGCGGCAGACGCCATTCCAGCTGTGAGTCAGGTGTTGGGAGGGAACGGGGAGCGGGTGCTGTATCTACGAGAGGAAGGGAATGGGGTGCTGTATCTACGAGCAGGAAGGGAACGGGGTGCTGTATCTACGTACAGGAAGGGAAACGGGGTGCTGTATCTATGGAAAGGGAAGGAACGCGCGGCGCTGGGTGCTGGGTGCTGTATACAAAAAGGAAAGGGACGGGACGCTTTATCTACTGACAGGATTTAGGGATCTAGGATGGTAAGGAACGGGTACTGGGCGCATGTAATCTATGACAGGGAAGGAAACGGGTGCTGTATGTACAAAAGGAAGAGAACGGGGATTAGATTACGAAAGGAAGGGAACGGGGCACTTTATCTAAGCACTGGAAAGGGAACGCGCTAGGCGCTGCATCTACGTATAAGACAGAAGGTGGAACGGGAGCTGTATTTACGATGCAGGAAGGAAACGGGGTGCTGTATCCACAAAAGGAAATGGGAATGAGACGCTGCATCTACAACAGGAAGGGTAACGTGGTGCTGTATCTATGACAGGAAGGGGGAACGTGGTGCTGTATCTACAACAGGAAGGAACGTGGATGCTGTATCTACAACAGGAAAGGAACGTGGATGCTGTATTTAAGCAACAGGAAGGGAATGAGGGCGCTGATCTATGAATGGAAGGGAACGGGGCACTGGGTGCTGTATCTACAACAGGAAAGGAACGGACGCTGTATCTACTAAAGGATAGCTTAACAGGGTGCTGTATCTATGAGAGAGGGAGGGAACAGGGCGCTGTATCTACGTACAGCAAGGGAACGGGGCGCCTGCATCTACGATGGAAAGGGAATGTGGTGCTGCATCTACGACAGGAAGGAACGGGGTGCTGGGATCTACGACAGGAAGGGAATGTGGTGCTGTATCACGACAGGAAACGTGGTGTGAATCGGAGGGAGGAACGCGGTGCTGTATCTACGACAGGAAGGGAACGTGGAAGCTATCTACGGCAGAAAGGAACGGGGTGCTGTTTCTGTGACAGGAAGGGAACAGGGTTCTGTATCTTACGACAGGAAGGAACGTGGTGCTGTATCTACGTACAGTAAGGTAATGAGGTGCTGTATCTACGACAGGCGGGAACGGGTGCTGTATCTACTACAGAAGGAACGGGTGCTGTATCTACTACAGGAAGGGAACGGAGGTGCTGTATCTACGTACAGGAAGTGAACGAGGTGCTGTATCTTACGGCAGGAAGGGGAACGCAGGGGTGCTGTATCTCACTACAGGAAGGGAACGTGGGTGCTGTACCTACAACAGGAAAGGAACGGGACACTGTATTTACAACAGGAAAGGAATGGGGAAGCTGTTCTACGACAGGAGGGGAACGTGTGGTGCTGTATCTATGACGAGAATGGAACGGGGCAGGTGTACTATTACTGAACTTCAAATCCCAGTGCAGGAAGACACTTACACTCTAAGATGACACTAATCTGGATATCTGAAATTCTCCACTGCAGGATTTAGGATAGGGGGATGGGGTTAAGGGGAGGGGGATAAAGCCTTAAATGCACAGTAGGGGACAGATGTACTAATGTCTCCTTTTGCTTCTACATACAGTATAGTGTACACATCAATGGACCCTTAGATTCCGAGAACATGGTTCAGACCCAGAATGCTAACCAGAGTCCGCAATATACCCAAACAGACTGGTTGAACAGATTGGCTGAACAGATAGGAGTTGAACAGATTGGAGTTGAACAGATTGGAAGTTGAATAGATTGGAGTTGAATCA
>NW_025533936.1:315000-330000 GCF_020615455.1 Coregonus clupeaformis | reverse complement strand
TTGAATTATTACGTAACAGGAGACAGTTGAACAATTAATTCTGCCTCTGATTTCCCCAAGAGGATTTAGTGTCCCAAATGGACCCTGGTCTAAAGAAGTGCACTACATAGGGAAAATGGTGCCATTTGGACACAACCTCAGTCAGGCCTATTCTTTTAATCTGAAGGAATATAATGTGTGTGATTACTGTATGACTAAAGCCAGCTGAGAAACTAAACAACCTATATTCTGATTCTGTCTTGCTTTGAACCCCTCTTGATTTCAAGCAGTAGACAAACATAAACAAAATGTCAACATAGGAAATTAATTATCGATTTGTTCAATAAAGCTTGTCCTGTCCCGTCCTGTTCATTTCTATTCTGTTGTGTTATCGGTCAATAAAGCTTGTCCTGTTCTGTCCTGTCCTGTCCTGTTCTGTTCTGTTGTGTTATAGGTCAATAAAGCTTGTCCTGTCCTGTCCTGCCTGTCCTGTTCTGTCCTGTTCTGTTATAGGTCAATAAAGCGTGTCCTGTCCTGTCCTGTTCTGTTCTGTCCTGTCCTGTCCTGTCCTGTCCTGTTCTGTTCTGTCCTGTCCTGTTCTGTCCTGTTCTGTCCTGTACTGTTCTGTTGTGTTATAGGTCAATAAAGCTTGTCCTGTCCTGTCCTGTTCTGTCCTGCTGTGTTATAGGTCAATAAAGCCTGTCCTGTCCTGTCCTGTCCTGTTCTGTCCTGTCCTGTTGTGTTATAGGTCAATAAAGCCTGTCCTGTCCTGTCCTGTTTGTTTAATTACGACATTGAGTATAAAACTGTACAGTTTAATAGTTGGTTGCAAACAATGAATAGAACTACAAAATATGGATATAGCCAGAGAGAGAGAGGGAGGGGGTGAGGGAAAGAGAGAAAGATGGAGAGAGAGAGAGAGAGAGAGAGAGAGAGAGAGAGAGAGAGAGAGAGAGAGAGAGAGAGAGAGGAGAGAGAGAGGAGGGGGGGAGGGAAAGATGGAGAGAGAGAAAGACAGAGAGAGAGAGAGAGAGAGAGAGAGAGAGAGATGGAGAGAGAGCGACAGAGAGAGAGAGAGAGAGAGGGAGGGGGAGAGGGAAAGAGAGAAAGATAGAGAGAGAGCGAGAGAGAGAGAGAGAGAGAGAGAGAGAGAGAGAGAGAGAGAGAGAGAGAGAGAGAGAGAGAGAGAGAGAGAGAGAGAGAGAGAGAGAGAGGGAGGGGTGAGGGAAAGATGGAGAAGGCGACAGAGAGAGAGAGAGAGAGAGAGAGAGAGAGAGAGAGAGAGAGAGAGAGAGAGAGAGAGAGAGAGAGGGAGGGGGTGAGGGAAAGATGGAGAGAGAGAAAGACAGAGAGAGAGAGAGAGAGAGAGAGAGAGAGAGAGAGAGAGAGAGAGAGGGGGGGAGGGAAAGATGGAGAGAGAGAAAGACAGAGAGAGAGAGAGAGAGAGAGAGAGAGAGAGAGAGAGAGAGAGAGAGTGAACGTGTGAGTAAAAGAGAGAGGATCACTCAAGGAAATAGTAGGTCACAGACTTTAAGTTTGAGTGTTGTCGCGTGGTCACCTGTGGGACAGAATAACAGTACAGCCCCATCCCCCTGCACTCTGTCTCACCTCTGCAGGCTTAGCTGTCTCCGGTGAGTGTGTGTGCGTGTGTGAGTGTGAGTGTGTGCGTGTGTGTATGTTTGTGTGTGTGTGCCTGCGTGTGTGTGTGTGTCTCCAGGGGGTGTGTGTAAGGAAGGGGTTGACAGACAGACAGGGGAGCAGGCAAATACCCCCCAACCCCCCTGCGCTCTACCCACACAGAGACACAAACACACACCCCTGCACTCTCACCACACAGAGACACAAACACACACCCCTGCACTCTCACCCCATCACAAAGGTTATCTTCCTACTACTTCTACTACTCACTATGACAGTCAGACTTCCTCAGACACACTATGGCAGTCAGACTTCCTCAGACACACTGTGGCAGTCAGACTTCCTCAGACACACTGTGACAGTCAGACTTCCTCAGACACACTATGACAGTCAGACTTCCTCAGACACACTGTGGCAGTCAGACTTCCTCAGACACACTGTGACAGTCAGACTTCCTCAGACACACTGTGGCAGTCAGACTTCCTCAGACACACTGTGGCAGTCAGACTTCCTCAGACACACTGTGACAGTCAGACTTCCTCAGACACACTGTGACAGTCAGACTTCCTCAGACACACTGTGAAAGTGAGACATGTTATGATGCTACCGTCCGTATTTCCAACACACCCATCTGTCTCCGAGGGATGGACATGTGGCAATAAACAGAGAATTATAAAACAACAATGTGATGTGAATCCTCCTGGGGATAAGCACTGAGCTCCTCTGAATCACTGGTAGAACACATCTGTCAGATTGGGAACAAGCCAGGGATATTACTATGGTAAATACCACAAAAATAAGATGTCATTTTCACAGAACAATATGTAGTCGGCAGCTGCAAAATGTACAGCGTACACACATGTGCACATGTTAAATCTACTTTACAGTGTAAACATGTTAAATCTACTCTACTCCTGTTAAATCTACTATACTCCTGTTAAATCTACTATACTCCTGTTAAATCTACTATTCAGTGTAAACATGTTAAATCTACTATACACCTGTTAAATCTACTATACACCTGTTAAATCTACTATTCAGTGTAAACATGTTAAATCTACTATACACCTGTTAAATCTACTATACACCTGTTAAATCTACTATACTCCTGTTAAATCTACTATACTCCTGTTAAATCTACTATTCAGTGTAAACTGTTAAATCTACTATACACCTGTTAAATCTACTATACACCTGTTAAATCTACTATTCAGTGTAAACATGTTAAATCTACTATACACCTGTTAAATCTACTATACACCTGTTAAATCTACTATTCAGTGTAAACCTGTTAAATCTACTATACACCTGTTAAATCTACTATTCAGTGTAAACATGTTAAATCTATTATACACCTGTTAAATCTACTATTCAGTGTAAACATGTTAAATCTACTATACACCTGTTAAATCTACTATTCAGTGTAAACATGTTAAATCTACTATACACCTGTTAAATCTACTATACACCTGTTAAATCTACTATTCAGTGTAAACATGTTAAATCTACTATACACCTGTTAAATCTACTATTCAGTGTAAACATGTTAAATCTACTATACACCTGTTAAATCTACTATACACCTGTTAAATCTACTATTCAGTGTAAACATGTTAAATCTACTAACCACCTGTTAAATCTACTATTCAGTGTAAAAATGTTTAATCTACTATACACCTGTTAAATCTACTATTCAGTGTAAACATGTTAAATCTACTATACACCTGTTAAATCTACTATACACCTGTTAAATCTACTATACAGTGTAACCTGTTAAATCTACTATATGCCTGTTAAATCTACTATTCAGTGTCTGTAATAACTCCCTAGTTAGAACAGACTGGTAATAACTCCCTAGTTAGAACAGACTGGTAATAACCCCCTAGTTAGAACAGACTGGTAATAACCCCCTAGTTAGAACAGACTGGTAATAACTCCCTAGTTAGAACAGACTGGTAATAACTCCCTAGTTAGAACAGACTGGTAATAACCCCCTAGTTAGAACAGACTGGTAATAACTCCCTAGTTAGAACAGACTGGTAATAACTCCCTAGTTAGAACAGACTGGTAATAACTCCCTAGTTAGAACAGACTGGTAATAACTCCCTAGTTAGAACAGACTGGGTAATAACTCCCTAGTTAGAACAGACTGGTAATAACCCCCTAGTTAGAACAGACTGGTAATAACCCCCTAGTTAGAACAGACTGGTAATAACCCCCTAGTTAGAACAGACTGGTAATAACTCCCTAGTTAGAACAGACTGGTAATAACTCCCTAGTTAGAACAGACTGGTAATAACTCCCTAGTTAGAACAGACTGGTAATAACCCCCTAGTTAGAACAGACTGGTAATAACCCCCTAGTTAGAACAGACTGGTAATAACCCCTAGTTAGAACAGACTGCAATAACCCCTAGTTAGAACAGACTGGTAATAACTCCCTAGTTAGAACAGACTGGTCAATAACTCCCCCTAGTTAGAACAGACTGGGTAATAACTCCCTAGTTAGAACAGACTGGTAATAACTCCCTAGTTAGAACAGACTGGTACTAACCTCCTAGTTAGAACAGACTGGTAATAACTCCCTAGTTAGAACAGACTGGTAATAACTCCCAGTTAGAACAGACTGGTAATAACTCCCTAGTTAGAACAGACTGGTAATAACTCCCTAGTTAGAACAGACTGGTAATAACCTAGTTAGAACAGACTGGTAATAACTCCCTAGTTAGAACAGACTGGTAATAACTCCCTAGTTAGAACAGACTGGCAATAACTCCTAGTTAGAACAGACTGGTAATAACTCCCTAGTTAGAACAGAACCTGGTAATAACTCCACCTAGTTAGAACAGACTGGTAATAACTCCCTAGTTAGAACAGACTGGTAATAACTCCCAGTTAGAACAGACTGGTAATAACTCCCTAGTTAGAACAGACTGGTAATAACTCCCTAGTTGGAACAGACTGGTACTAACTCCTAGTTAGAACAGACTGGTAATAACTCCCTAGTTAGAACAGACTGGTAATAACTCCTAGTTAGAACAGACTGGTAATAACTCCCTAGTTAGAACAGACTGGTAATAACTCCCTAGTTAGAACAGACTGGTAATAACCTAGTTGGAACAGACTGGTAATAACTCCCCTAGTTAGAACAGACTGCTAATAACTCCCCAGTTAGAACAGACTGGTAATAACCCCCTAGTTAGAACAGACTGGTAATAACCCCCTAGTTAGAACAGACTGGTAATAACTCCCTAGTTAGAACAGACTGGTAATAACTCCCTAGTTAGAACAGACTGGTAATAACTCCCTAGTTAGAACAGACTGGCAATAACTCCCTAGTTCAGAACAGACTGGTAATAACTCCCTAGTTAGAACAGACTGGTAATAACCCCTAGTTAGAACAGACTGTGTAACTTCCTAGTCACTGTACTCCCTAGTTAGAACAGACTGGTAATAACTCCCTAGTTAGAACAGACTGGGAATAACTCCCTAGTTAGAACAGACTGGTAAAACTCTAGTTAGAACAGACTGGTAATAACTCCCTAGTTAGAACAGACTGGTAATAACTCCCTAGTTAGAACAGACTGGTAATAACTCCCTAGTTAGAACAGACTGGTAATAACTCCCTAGTTAGAACAGACTGGTAATAACTCCCTAGTTAGAACAGACTGGTAATAACCCCAAGTTAGAACAGACTGGCAATAACTCCCTAGTTAGAACAGACTGGTAATAACTCCCTAGTTAGAACAGACTGGTAATAACTCCTAGTTAGAACAGACTGGTAATAACTCCCTAGTTAGAACAGACTGGTAATAACCCCCTAGTTAGAACAGACTGGTAATAACCCCCTAGTTAGAACAGACTGGTAATAACTCCCTAGTTAGAACAGACTGGTAATAACTCCCTAGTTAGAACAGACTGGTAATAACTCCTAGTTAGAACAGACTGGTAATAACTCCTAGTTAGAACAGACTGGTAATAACTCCCTAGTTAGAACAGACTGGTAATAACTCCCTAGTTAGAACAGACTGGTAATAACTCCCTAGTTAGAACAGACTGGTAATAACTCCCCTAGTTAGAACAGACTGGTAATAACTCCCTAGTTAGAACAGACTGGTAATAACCCCCCCTAGTTAGAACAGACTGGTAATAACTCCCTAGTTAGAACAGACTGGTAATAACTCCCTAGTTAGAACAGACTGGTAATAACTCCCTAGTTAGAACAGACTGGTAATAACTCCCTAGTTAGAACAGACTGGTAATAACTCCCTAGTTAGAACAGACTGGTAATAACTCCCTAGTTAGAACAGACTGGTAATAACTCCTCAGTTAGAACAGACTGGTAATAACTCCCCAGTTAGAACAGACTGGTAATAACTCCCCTAGTTAGGAACAGACTGGTAATAACTCCCTAGTTAGAACAGACTGACAATAACCCCCCTAGTTAGAACAGACTGGTAATAACTCCCTAGTTAGAACAGACTGGTAATAACTCCCTAGTTAGAACAGACTGGTAATAACTCCCTAGTTAGAACAGACTGGTAATAACTCCCTAGTTAGAACAGACTGGTAATAACTCCCTAGTTAGAACAGACTGGTAATAACTCCCTGAGTTAGAACAGACTGGTAATAACTCCCTAGTTAGAACAGACTGGTAATAACTCCTAGTTAGAACAGACTGGTAATAACTCCCTAGTTAGAACAGACTGGTAATAACTCCCTAGTTAGAACAGACTGGTAATAACTCCCTAGTTAGAACAGACTGGTAATAACTCCCTAGTTAGAAACAGACTGGTAATAACTCCCTAGTTAGAACAGACTGGTAATAACTCCTAGTTAGAACAGACTGGTAATAACTCCCTAGTTAGAACAGACTGGTAATAACTCCCTAGTTAGAACAGACTGGTAATAACTCCCTAGTTAGAACAGACTGGTAATAACCCCCTAGTTAGAACAGACTGCAGGTAATAACCCCTAGTTAGAACAGACTGGTAATAACTCCCTAGTTAGAACAGACTGGCAATAACTCCCTAGTTAGAACAGACTGGTAATAACTCCCTAGTTAGAACAGACTGGTAATAACTCCCTAGTTAGAACAGAGCTGGTAATAACTCCCTAGTTAGAACAGACTGGTAATAACTCCCTAGTTAGAACAGACTGGTAATAACTCCCTAGTTAGAACAGACTGGTAATAACTCCCTAGTTAGAACAGACTGGTAATAACTCCCTAGTTAGAACAGACTGGTAATAACCCCCTAGTTAGAACAGACTGGTAATAACCCCCTAGTTAGAACAGACTGGTAATAACTCCCTAGTTAGAACAGACTGGTAATAACTCCCTAGTTAGAACAGACTGGTAATAACTCCCTAGTTAGAACAGACTGGTAATAACTCCCTAGTTAGAACAGACTGGTAATAACTCCCTAGTTAGAACAGACTGGTAATAACCCCCTAGTTAGAACAGACTGGTAATAACCCCCTAGTTAGAACAGACTGGTAATAACTCCCTAGTTAGAACAGACTGGTAATAACTCCCTAGTTAGAACAGACTGGTAATAACTCCCTAGTTAGAACAGACTGGTAATAACTCCCTAGTTAGAACAGACTGGTAATATCTCCCTAGTTAGAACAGACTGCTAATAACCCCCTAGTTAGAACAGACTGGTAATAACCCCCTAGTTAGAACTGACTGGTAATAACTCCCTAGTTAGAACAGACTGGTAATAACTCCCTAGTTAGAACAGACTGGTAATAACTCCCTAGTTAGAACAGACTGGTAATAACTCCCTAGTTAGAACAGACTGGTAATAACCCCCTAGTTAGAACAGACTGGTAATAACTCCCTAGTTAGAACAGACTGGTAATAACTCCCCTAGTTAGAACAGACTGGTAATAATTCCCTAGTTAGAACAGACTGGTAATAACCCCCTAGTTAGAACAGACTGGTAATAACTCCCTAGTTAGAACAGACTGGTAATAACCCCCTAGTTAGAACAGACTGGTAATAACTCCCTAGTTAGAACAGACTGGTAATAACTCCCTAGTTAGAACAGACTGGTAATAACCCCCTAGTTAGAACAGACTGGTAATAACTCCTACCCTAGTTAGAACAGACTGGTAATAACTCCCTAGTTAGAACAGACTGGTAATAACCCCCTAGTTAGAACAGACTGGTAATAACTCCCTAGTTAGAACAGACTGGTAATAACTCCCTAGTTAGAACAGACTGGTAATAACCCCCTAGATATATAACCTTGGACCAGCCGGCTGTGGCTGGGTGCTGGTTCTCACCTCTCTAAAATGTCATTCTTACCTAAAGTGAAACATGTCTGCTAATAATTAAAGCATCATGATCGATTGGATTCGTGTACCAGAGGAAACTGCTATAGTGTAGGTTGATAGGTTACTGAGGTTACTGAGTAGTTTCTCTCTGTCTGTATTACAGCTTGCATCCCAAATTACACCCTATTCCTTTTATAGTGCAGTACTTTTGACCAGACCCCTATGGACAATGCTATGGGCCTTGGTCAAAAATAGTGCACTATGTAGGGAATAGGGTGGAGCAATGGTGCAACAATCTCCCTCACGACGCCAGGACAGCGGAGTCACTCACCACCTTCCGGAGACATTTGAAACCCCACCTCTTTAAGGAATACCTGGGATAGGATAAAGTAATCCTTCTACCCCCTCCCTTACCCCACCCCAAAGAAAGAAGAAAAAACATATTGTAAAGTGGTTATCCCACTGGCTATAAGGTGAATGCACCAATTTGTAAGTCGCTCTGGATAAGAGCGTCTGCTAAATGACGTAAATGTAAATGTTGCTTCAATATATCCACATAATTTCAAGGTAGGCCTTGAAATACATCCACAGGTACACCTCCAATTGACTCAAATTATGTCACTTAGCCTATCAGAAGCTTCTAAAGCCATGACATCATTTTCTGGAATTTTCCAAGCTGTTTAAAATGTAAATGTGAAATTTGCGACGCAATGCTGTCCTCTATATAGTTAATATTGTTAATATGGTTTAAATCTAGGGGCTGAATGGTAAGCATGGTAAAAGCTGAAAGCCAAAGTCTTGCATCCCACACTGCACCCTGTTCCCACAGAGCACCATACGGGGATATATGGGCTCCGGCAGAGTCCAGCGTGGCTCAGATGGTAGAGCATGACGCTTGCAACGCCAGGGTTGTGGGTTCGATTCCAGCGGGAGACCAGTATGAAAAAAAAAAAAAGGTATGTTAATGACAAAAGAATGTTAATGTCAATAGTAGTGCACTATATAGTACTGCACTATATGGAGAAGAAGGTGTCATTTGGGACGTGGCCTAAACCACATAATGTATTCTTAGTCACCGTGTTCCCCTCCGCCTGGTCGTGTGTTGACTACAGTGGGCATCGATATGTCGTTAGCGTGGGGGTGAAGCTTTATCTGTGGTGTATTGCACTAATTAAGCTATAATGATTTCCTTTAAACTGCAGGCCCAACATTTTCACTACGGGGCTAGCATCTTAACTGGCCATTAGTTACTGGTAGCTACACGTGGGTATTAGAAACTATTAGAACTATCCCACTAACAACCGTAAAGCATTGAAATGTATACTGGAAACCATTTACCTTTGTAAGACACATGGCAATGATTTATCTTTATGTCAGTATGCACTGTGTGTATAAAACATTAGGAACACCTGTTCTTTCCATGACATAGACTTGACCAGGCGAATCCAGGTGAAAGCTATGATCCCGTATTGATGTCACTTGTTAAATCCACTTCAAATCAGTGTAGACGAAGGGGGGGATACATGTTAGACAAGGATTTTTAAGCCTTGAGCTAATTGAGACATTCATTGCGTATGTGTGCAATTCAGAGGGTGAATGGGCAAGACAAAAGATTTAGGTGCCTTTGAACGGGGTATGGAAGTAGGTGCCAGGCGCACCGGTTTGTGTCAAGAACTGCAACGCCGCTGGGTTTTTCACGCTCAACAGTTGCCCGTCTGTATCAAGAATGGTCCACCACCCAAAGGACATCCAGCCAACTTGACACAACTGTGGGAAGCATTGGAGTCAACATGGTGCCAGCATCCCTGTGGAATGCTTTCGACACCTTGTAGAGTCCATGCCCCAACACTCAGTGTATATGGCAACTATTTATCTTTGTATATATGGCAACTGTATATGACAAGTATTTCATTTTAGTGACAAATGCATCATGATATAACTGAGAATACTGTATATCTCATATATCCAGTGATGTGTTCTGTACAGTAGGATATATACAGTGATGTGTTCTGTACAGTAGGATATATACAGTGATGTGTTCTGTACAGTAGCATATATACAGTGATGTGTTCTGTACAGTAGCATATATACAGTGATGTGTTCTGTACAGTAGCATATATCCAGTGATGTGTTCTGTACAGTAGCATATATACAGTGATGTGTTATGTACAGTAGAATATATCCAGTGATGTGTTATGTACAGTAGCATATATACAGTGATGTGTTATGTACAGTAGCATATATCCAGTGATGTGTTCTGTACAGTAGCATATATCCAGCGATGTGTTCTGTACAGTAGCATATATCCAGTGATGTGTTCTGTACAGTAGCATATATCCAGTGATGTGTTCTGTACAGTAGCATATATCCAGCGATGTGTTCTGTACAGTAGCATATATCCAGTGATGTGTTCTGTACAGTAGCATATATCCAGCGATGTGTTCTGTACAGTAGCATATATCCAGTGATGTGTTCTGTACAGTAGCATATATCCAGTGATGTGTTCTGTACAGTAGCATATATCCAGTGATGTGTTCTGTACAGTAGCATATATCCAGTGATGTGTTCTGTACAGTAGCATATATCCAGTGATGTGTTCTGTACAGTAGCATATATACAGTGATGTGTTATGTACAGTAGGATATATACAGTGATGTGTTCTGTACAGTAGCATATGCGTCAACATTGTCCTCACACAATATATATTGAAACATATTACTATTCCAGTACTGTTATACTGAACATTCAAATGCTGATAATACAAATGCAATACGGCTGGCTATTCACTGCTCATGTTGAACACACACACACAAACACACACACACACACACAGACAGACAAACACGCACACACACACACAGAAAGGAATTAGTAAACTAATTCAAGGATCCTACACAAATGAACCAATGTGCATCCTGAGAGAGAAGGCATTAGAATGACAAAACCAACAGTGTCTCTGTGTAACGGTGTGGTTTTATACCAGGCTGGCTGTAACCAACAGTGTCTCTGTGTAACGGTGTGGTTTTATACCAGGCTGGCTGTAACCAACAGTGTCTCTGTGTAACGGTGTGGTTCTATACCAGGCTGGCTGTAACCAACAGTGTCTCTGTGTAACGGTGTGGTTTTATACCAGGCTGGCTGTAACCAACAGTGTCTCTGTGTAACGGTGTGGTTTTATACCAGGCTGGCTGTAACCAACAGTGTCTCTGTGTAACGGTGTGGTTTTATACCAGGCTGGCTGTAACCAACAGTGTCTCTGTGTAACGGTGTGGTTTTATACCAGGCTGGCTGTAACCAACAGTGTCTCTGTGTAACGGTGTGGTTTTATACCAGGCTGGCTGTAACCAACAGTGTCTCTGTGTAACGGTGTGGTTTTATACAAGGCTGGCTGTAACCAACAGTGTCTCTGTGTAACGGTGTGGTTTTATACCAGGCTGGCTGTAACCAACAGTGTCTCTGTGTAACGGTGTGGTTTTATACAAGGCTGGCTGTAACCAACAGTGTCTCTGTGTAACGGTGTGGTTTTATACCAGGCTGGCTGTAACCAACAGTGTCTCTGTGTAACGGTGTGGTTTTATACCAGGCTGGCTGTAACCAACAGTGTCTCTGTGTAACGTGTGTGGTTCTATACCAGGCTGGCTGTAACCAACAGTGTCTCTGTGTAACGGTGTGGTTTTATACCAGGCTGGCTGTAACCAACAGTGTCTCTGTGTAACGGTGTGGTTCTATACCAGGCTGGCTGTAACCAACAGTGTCTCTGTGTGTAACGGTGTGGTTTTATACCAGGCTGGCTGTAACCAACAGTGTCTCTGTGTAACGGTGTGGTTTTATACCAGGCTGGCTGTAACCAACAGTGTCTCTGTGTAACGGTGTGGTTTTATACCAGGCTGGCTGTAACCAACAGTGTCTCTGTGTAACGGTGTGGTTTTATACCAGGCTGGCTGTAACCAACAGTGTCTCTGTGTAACGGTGTGGTTCTATACCAGGCTGGCTGTAACCAACAGTGTCTCTGTGTATCGGTGTGGTTTTATACCAGGCTGGCTGTAACCAACAGTGTCTCTGTGTATCGGTGTGGTTTTATTCCAGGCTGGCTGTAACCAACAGTGTCTCTGTGTAACGGTGTGGTTCTATACCAGGCTGGCTGTAACCAACAGTGTCTCTGTGTAACGGTGTGGTTTTATACCAGGCTGGCTGTAACCAACAGTGTCTCTGTGTAACGTGTGGTTTTATACAAGGCTGGCTGTAACCAACAGTGTCTCTGTGTAACGGTGTGGTTCTATACCAGGCTGGCTGTAACCAACAGTGTCTCTGTGTAACGGTGTGGTTTTATACCAGGCTGGCTGTAACCAACAGTGTCTCTGTGTAACGGTGTGGTTTTATACCAGGCTGGCTGTAACCAACAGTGTCTCTGTGTAACGGTGTGGTTCTATACCAGGCTGGCTGTAACCAACAGTGTCTCTGTGTAACGGTGTGGTTTTATACCAGGCTGGCTGTAACCAACAGTGTCTCTGTGTAACGGTGTGGTTTTATACCAGGCTGGCTGTAACCAACAGTGTCTCTGTGTAACGGTGTGGTTCTATACCAGGCTGGCTGTAACCAACAGTGTCTCTGTGTAACGGTGTGGTTCTATACCAGGCTGGCTGTAACCAACAGTGTCTCTCTGTAACGGTGTGGTTTTATACAAGGCTGGCTGTAACCAACAGTGTCTCTGTGTAACGGTGTGGTTCTATACCAGGCTGGCTGTAACCAACAGTGTCTCTGTGTAACGGTGTGGTTTTATACCAGGCTGGCTGTAACCAACAGTGTCTCTGTGTAACGGTGTGGTTTTATACCAGGCTGGCTGTAACCAACAGTGTCTCTGTGTAACGGTGTGGTTTTATACCAGGCTGGCTGTAACCAACAGTGGCTCTGTGTAACGGTGTGGTTCTATACCAGGCTGGCTGTAACCAACAGTGTCTCTGTGAACGGTGTGGTTCTATACCAGGCTGGCTGTAACCAACAGTGTCTCTGTGTAACGTGTGTGGTTCTATACCAGGCTGGCTGTAACCAACAGTGTCTCTGTGTATCGGTGTGGTTTTATACCAGGCTGGCTGTAACCAACAGTGTCTCTGTGTAACGGTGTGGTTCTATACCAGGCTGGCTGCAACCAACGTGTCTCTGTGTAACGGTGTGGTTTTATACCAGGCTGGCTGTAACCAACAGTGTCTCTGTGTAACGGTGTGGTTTTATACCAGGCTGGCTGTAACCAACAGTGTCTCTGTGTAACGGTGTGGTTCTATACCAGGCTGGCTGTAACCAACAGTGTCTCTGTGTAAAGGTGTGGTTCTATACCAGGCTGGCTGTAACCAACAGTGTCTCTGTGTAACGGTGTGGTTCTATACCAGGCTGGCTGTAACCAACAGTGTCTCTGTGTAACGGTGTGGTTTTATACCAGGCTGGCTGTAACCAACAGTGTCTCTGTGTAACGGTGTGGTTTTATACCAGGCTGGCTGTAACCAACAGTGTCTCTGTGTAACGGTGTGGTTTTTATACCAGGCTGGCTGTAACCAACAGTGTCTCTGTGTAACGGTGTGGTTTTATACCAGGCTGGCTGTAACCAACAGTGTCTCTGTGTAACGGTGTGGTTTTATACCAGGCTGGCTGTAACCAACAGTGTCTCTGTGTAACGGTGTGGTTTTATACCAGGCTGGCTGTAACCAACAGTGTCTCTGTGTAACGGTGTGGTTTTATACCAGGCTGGCTGTAACCAACAGTGTCTCTGTGTAACGGTGTGGTTTTATACCAGGCTGGCTAACCAACAGTGTCTCTGTGTAACGGTGTGGTTTTATACCAGGCTGGCTGTAACCAACAGTGTCTCTGTGTAACGGTGTGGTTTTATACCAGGCTGGCTGTAACCAACAGTGTCTCTGTGTAACGGTGTGGTTTTATACCAGGCTGGCTGTAACCAACAGTGTCTCTGTGTAACGGTGTGGTTTTATACCAGGCTGGCTGTAACCAACAGTGTCTCTGTGTAACGGTGTGGTTCTATACCAGGCTGGCTGTAACCAACAGTGTCTCTGTGTAACGGTGTGTGTTTTATACCAGGCTGGCTGTAACCAACAGTGGCTCTGTGTAACGGTGTGGTTCTATACCAGGCTGGCTGTAACCAACAGTGTCTCTGTGTAACGGTGTGGTTCTATACCAGGCTGGCTGTAACTAACAGTGTCTCTGTGTAACGGTGTGGTTCTATACCAGGCTGGCTGTAACCAACAGTGTCTCTGTGTAACGGTGTGGTTTTATACCAGGCTGGCTGTAACCAACAGTGTCTCTGTGTAACGGTGTGGTTCTATACCAGGCTGGCTGTAACCAACAGTGTCTCTGTGTAACGGTGTGGTTCTATACCAGGCTGGCTGTAACCAACAGTGTCTCTGTGTAACGGTGTGGTTCTATACCAGGCTGGCTGTAACCAACAGTGTCTCTGTGTAACGGTGTGGTTTTATACCAGGCTGGCTGTAACCAACAGTGTCTCTGTGTAACGGTGTGGTTTTATACCAGGCTGGCTGTAACCAACAGTGTCTCTGTGTAACGGTGTGGTTTTATACCAGGCTGGCTGTAACCAACAGTGTCTCTGTGTAACGGTGTGGTTTTATACCAGGCTGGCTGTAACCAACAGTGTCTCTGTGTAACGGTGTGGTTTTATACCAGGCTGGCTGTAACCAACAGTGTCTCTGTGTAACGGTGTGGTTTTATACCAGGCTGGCTGTAACCAACAGTGTCTCTGTGTATCGGTGTGGTTTTATACCAGGCTGGCTGTAACCAACAGTGTCTCTGTGTAACGGTGTGGTTTTATACCAGGCTGGCTGTAACCAACAGTGTCTCTGTGTAACGGTGTGGTTTTATACCAGGCTGGCTGTAACCAACAGTGTCTCTGTGTATCGGTGTGGTTTTATACCAGGCTGGCTGTAACCAACAGTGTCTCTGTGTAACGGTGTGGTTTTATACCAGGCTGGCTGTAACCAACAGTGTCTCTGTGTAACGGTGTGGTTCTATACCAGGCTGGCTGTAACCAACAGTGTCTCTGTGTAACGGTGTGGTTTTATACCAGGCTGGCTGTAACCAACAG